>NC_086194.1:67445496-67635060 GCF_035770615.1 Melospiza melodia melodia | reverse complement strand
TTGTCCAAAACAGCTTCCAATCGAATGTTCCTGTGATTGGAAAAGTCAGGAGAGTGCAAAGATACTGTTTTCTATCAGTTGGCAAGGTGCGCACACAATCCCAGTGTTGTACAGCTTGCTTCTTCACCTTCCCGAAGCTGCCGCTCTCGCCGGCTGCCGTAGCCCAAGAAGCGGCTTCTTCGCGCAAAGACGATTGTGCCGCTCACAGGGCTCTCCTTAGCGCGGCTTCTGCCGAAAGACGCCCGGCAGCGGCTCTTACCTCCGGAGAGCATCCTACCTTCGTCTTTCGCGTCTTTTGTAGTCTACATCTTAGCAAAACGCTTTTCCACTATGTCTGGCTAGGAAAAACTGTGCCAGCACAGAAAACATCTCCCATCGTGTTCTAGCAGTTGCACGGATGTCTGCCAAGTGTTTGGCAGGAAGAAAAGAAAAGTTGTCCAAAACAGCTTCCAATCGAATGTTCCTGTGATTGGAAAAGTCAGGAGAGTGCAAAGGTACTGTTTTCTATCAGTTGGCAAGGTGCGCACACAATCCCAGTGTTGTACAGCTTGCTTCTTCACCTTCCCGAAGCTGCCGCTCTCGCCGGCTGCCGGAGCCCAAGAAGCGGCTTCTTCGCGCAAAGACGATTGTGCCGCTCACAGGGCTCTCCTTAGCGCTGCTTCTGCCGAAAGACGCCCGGCAGCGGCTCTTACCTCCGGAGAGCATCCTACCTTCGTCTTTCGCGTCTTTTGTAGTCTACATCTTAGCAAAACGCTTTTCCACTATGTCTGGCTAGGAAAAACTGTGCCAGCACAGAAAACATCTCCCATCGTGTTCTAGAAGTTGCACGGATGTCTGCCAAGTGTTTGGCAGGAAGAAAAGAAAAGTTGTCCAAAACAGCTTCCAATCGAATGTTCCTGTGATTGGAAAAGTCAGGAGAGTGCAAAGGTACTGTTTTCTATCAGTTGGCAAGGTGCGCACACAATCCCAGTGTTGTACAGCTTGCTTCTTCACCTTCCCGAAGCTGCCGCTCTCGCCGGCTGCCGGAGCCCAAGAAGCGGCTTCTTCGCGCAAAGACGATTGTGCCGCTCACAGTGCTCTCCTTAGCGCGGCTTCTGCCGAAAGACGCCCGGCAGCGGCTCTTACCTCCGGAGAGCATCCTACCTTCGTCTTTCGCGTCTTTTGTAGTCTACATCTTAGCAAAACGCTTTTCCACTATGTCTGGCTAGGAAAAACTGTGCCAGCACAGAAAACATCTCCCATCGTGTTCTAGAAGTTGCACGGATGTCTGCCAAGTGTTTGGCAGGAAGAAAAGAAAAGTTGTCCAAAACAGCTTCCAATCGAATGTTCCTGTGATTGGAAAAGTCAGGAGAGTGCAAAGGTACTGTTTTCTATCAGTTGGCAAGGTGCGCACACAATCCCAGTGTTGTACAGCTTGCTTCTTCACCTTCCCGAAGCTGCCGCTCTCGCCGGCTGCCGGAGCCCAAGAAGCGGCTTCTTCGCGCAAAGACGATTGTGCCGCTCACAGTGCTCTCCTTAGCGCGGCTTCCGCCGAAAGACGCCCGGCAGCGGCTCTTACCTCCGGAGAGCATCCTACCTTCGTCTTTCGCGTCTTTTGTAGTCTACATCTTAGCAAAACGCTTTTCCACTATGTCTGGCTAGGAAAAACTGTGCCAGCACAGAAAACATCTCCCATCGTGTTCTAGAAGTTGCACGGATGTCTGCCAAGTGTTTGGCAGGAAGAAAAGAAAAGTTGTCCAAAACAGCTTCCAATCGAATGTTCCTGTGATTGGAAAAGTCAGGAGAGTGCAAAGGTACTGTTTTCTATCAGTTGGCAAGGTGCGCACACAATCCCAGTGTTGTACAGCTTGCTTCTTCACCTTCCCGAAGCTGCCGCTCTCGCCGGCTGCCGGAGCCCAAGAAGCGGCTTCTTCGCGCAAAGACGATTGTGCCGCTCACAGGGCTCTCCTTAGCGCGGCTTCTGCCGAAAGACGCCCGGCAGCGGCTCTTACCTCCGGAGAGCATCCTACCTTCGTCTTTCGCGTCTTTTGTAGTCTACATCTTAGCAAAACGCTTTTCCACTATGTCTGGCTAGGAAAAACTGTGCCAGCACAGAAAACATCTCCCATCGTGTTCTAGAAGTTGCACGGATGTCTGCCAAGTGTTTGGCAGGAAGAAAAGAAAAGTTGTCCAAAACAGCTTCCAATCGAATGTTCCTGTGATTGGAAAAGTCAGGAGAGTGCAAAGGTACTGTTTTCTATCAATTGGCAAGGTGCGCACACAATCCCAGTGTTGTACAGCTTGCTTCTTCACCTTCCCGAAGTTGCCGCTCTCGCCGGCTGCCGGAGCCCAAGAAGCGGCTTCTTCGCGCAAAGACGATTGTGCCGCTCACAGTGCTCTCCTTAGCGCAGCTTCTGCCGAAAGACGCCCGGCAGCGGCTCTTACCTCCTGAGAGTGGCAGCTTCGGGAAGGTGAAGAAGCAAGCTGTACAACACTGGGATTGTGTGCGCACCTTGCCAACTGATAGAAAACAGTACCTTTGCACTCTCCTGACTTTTCCAATCACAGGAACATTCGATTGGAAGCTGTTTTGGACAACTTTTCTTTTCTTCCTGCCAAACACTTGGCAGACATCCGTGCAACTTCTAGAAAACGATGGGAGATGTTTTCTGTGCTGGCACGGGTTTTCCTAGCCAGACATAGTGGAAAAGCGTTTTGCTAAGATGTAGACTACAAAAGACGCGAAAGACGAAGGTAGGATGCTCTCCGGAGGTAAGAGCCGCTGCCGGGCGTCTTTCGGCAGAAGCCGCGCTAAGGAGAGCACTGTGAGCGGCACAATCGTCTTTGCGCGAAGAAGCCGCTTCTTGGGCTCCGGCAGCCGGCGAGAGCGGCAGCTTCGGGAAGGTGAAGAAGCAAGCTGTACAACACTGGGATTGTGTGCGCACCTTGCCAACTGATAGAAAACAGTACCTTTGCACTCTCCTGACTTTTCCAATCACAGGAACATTCGATTGGAAGCTGTTTTGGACAACTTTTCTTTTCTTCCTGCCAAACACTTGGCAGACATCCGTGCAACTTCTAGAACACGATGGGAGATGTTTTCTGTGCTGGCACGGGTTTTCCTAGCCAGACATAGTGGAAAAGCGTTTTGCTAAGATGTAGACTACAAAAGACGCGAAAGACGAAGGTAGGATGCTCTCCGGAGGTAAGAGCCGCTGCCGGGCGTCTTTCGGCAGAAGCCGCGCTAAGGAGAGCACTGTGAGCGGCACAATCGTCTTTGCGCGAAGAAGCCGCTTCTTGGGCTCCGGCAGCCGGCGAGAGCGGCAGCTTCGGGAAGGTGAAGAAGCAAGCTGTACAACACTGGGATTGTGTGCGCACCTTGCCAACTGATAGAAAACAGTACCTTTGCACTCTCCTGACTTTTCCAATCACAGGAACATTCGATTGGAAGCTGTTTTGGACAACTTTTCTTTTCTTCCTGCCAAACACTTGGCAGACATCCGTGCAACTTCTAGAACACGATGGGAGATGTTTTCTGTGCTGGCACAGTTTTTCCTAGCCAGACATAGTGGAAAAGCGTTTTGCTAAGATGTAGACTACAAAAGACGCGAAAGACGAAGGTAGGATGCTCTCCGGAGGTAAGAGCCGCTGCCGGGCGTCTTTCGGCAGAAGCCGCGCTAAGGAGAGCACTGTGAGCGGCACAATCGTCTTTGCGCGAAGAAGCCGCTTCTTGGGCTCCGGCAGCCGGCGAGAGCGGCAGCTTCGGGAAGGTGAAGAAGCAAGCTGTACAACACTGGGATTGTGTGCGCACCTTGCCAACTGATAGAAAACAGTACCTTTGCACTCTCCTGACTTTTCCAATCACAGGAACATTCGATTGGAAGCTGTTTTGGACAACTTTTCTTTTCTTCCTGCCAAACACTTGGCAGACATCCGTGCAACTTCTAGAACATGATGGGAGATGTTTTCTGTGCTGGCACAGTTTTTCCTAGCCAGACATAGTGGAAAAGCGTTTTGCTAAGATGTAGACTACAAAAGACGCGAAAGACGAAGGTAGGATGCTCTCCGGAGGTAAGAGCCGCTGCCGGGCGTCTTTCGGCAGAAGCCGCGCTAAGGAGAGCACTGTGAGCGGCACAATCGTCTTTGCGCGAAGAAGCCGCTTCTTGGGCTCCGGCAGCCGGCGAGAGCGGCAGCTTCGGGAAGGTGAAGAAGCAAGCTGTACAACACTGGGATTGTGTGCGCACCTTGCCAACTGATAGAAAACAGTACCTTTGCACTCTCCTGACTTTTCCAATCACAGGAACATTCGATTGGAAGCTGTTTTGGACAACTTTTCTTTTCTTCCTGCCAAACACTTGGCAGACATCCGTGCAACTTCTAGAACACGATGGGAGATGTTTTCTGTGCTGGCACAGTTTTTCCTAGCCAGACATAGTGGAAAAGCGTTTTGCTAAGATGTAGACTACAAAAGACGCGAAAGACGAAGGTAGGATGCTCTCCGGAGGTAAGAGCCGCTGCCGGGCGTCTTTCGGCAGAAGCCGCGCTAAGGAGAGCACTGTGAGCGGCACAATCGTCTTTGCGCGAAGAAGCCGCTTCTTGGGCTCCGGCAGCCGGCGAGAGCGGCAGCTTCGGGAAGGTGAAGAAGCAAGCTGTACAACACTGGGATTGTGTGCGCACCTTGCCAACTGATAGAAAACAGTACCTTTGCACTCTCCTGACTTTTCCAATCACAGGAACATTCGATTGGAAGCTGTTTTGGACAACTTTTCTTTTCTTCCTGCCAAACACTTGGCAGACATCCGTGCAACTTCTAGAACACGATGGGAGATGTTTTCTGTGCTGGCACAGTTTTTCCTAGCCAGACATAGTGGAAAAGCGTTTTGCTAAGATGTAGACTACAAAAGACGAGAAAGACGAAGGTAGGATGCTCTCCGGAGGTAAGAGCCGCTGCCGGGCGTCTTTCGGCAGAAGCCGCGCTAAGGATAGCCCTGTGAGCGGCACAATCGTCTTTGCGCGAAGAAGCCGCTTCTTGGGCTCCGGCAGCCGGCGAGAGCGGCAGCTTCGGGAAGGTGAAGAAGCAAGCTGTACAACACTGGGATTGTGTGCGCACCTTGCCAACTGATAGAAAACAGTACCTTTGCACTCTCCTGACTTTTCCAATCACAGGAACATTCGATTGGAAGCTGTTTTGGACAACTTTTCTTTTCTTCCTGCCAAACACTTGGCAGACATCCGTGCAACTTCTAGAACACGATGGGAGATGTTTTCTGTGCTGGCACAGTTTTTCCTAGCCAGACATAGTGGAAAAGCGTTTTGCTAAGATGTAGACTACAAAAGACGAGAAAGACGAAGGTAGGATGCTCTCCGGAGGTAAGAGCCGCTGCCGGGCGTCTTTCGGCAGAAGCCGCGCTAAGGAGAGCCCTGTGAGCGGCACAATCGTCTTTGCGCGAAGAAGCCGCTTCTTGGGCTCCGGCAGCCGGCGAGAGCGGCAGCTTCGGGAAGGTGAAGAAGCAAGCTGTACAACACTGGGATTGTGTGCGCACCTTGCCAACTGATAGAAAACAGTACCTTTGCACTCTCCTGACTTTTCCAATCACAGGAACATTCGATTGGAAGCTGTTTTGGACAACTTTTCTTTTCTTCCTGCCAAACACTTGGCAGACATCCGTGCAACTTCTAGAACACGATGGGAGATGTTTTCTGTGCTGGCACAGTTTTTCCTAGCCAGACATAGTGGAAAAGCTTTTTGCCGAGGTGTAGATGAGAAGAGGAGCTAAAGACGAAGGTAGGATGCTCTCCGGAGGTAAGAGCCGCTGCCGGGCGTCTTTCGGCAGAAGCCGCGCTAAGGAGAGCCCTGTGAGCGGCACAATCGTCTTTGCGCGAAGAAGCCGCTTCTTGGGCTCCGGCAGCCGGCGAGAGCGGCAGCTTCGGGAAGGTGAAGAAGCAAGCTGTACAACACTGGGATTGTGTGCGCACCTTGCCAACTGATAGAAAACAGTACCTTTGCACTCTCCTGACTTTTCCAATCACAGGAACATTCGATTGGAAGCTGTTTTGGACAACTTTTCTTTTCTTCCTGCCAAACACTTGGCAGACATCCGTGCAACTTCTAGAACACGATGGGAGATGTTTTCTGTGCTGGCACAGTTTTTCCTAGCCAGACATAGTGGAAAAGCGTTTTGCTAAGATGTAGACGACAAGAGAGGCTAAAGAGTGGATGTTAGCAAATGACACCCATCTTCAAAAAAGGCAATTAAGAGGACTCGCCATAGTACAAACCAGCCAGCCTCTTTTTTATCCCCAGGAAGTTGATGAAGCAGCTCTTCCTGGAAATCCTTGCCAGGCACATGACAGATGACCAAATAATGTAGTTAGCATGATTTTTCAGGGGAATTTCATGCTGAACATCACTTTAAACTCCTCTGATGAATCAACTTGACTGGTAGATGAAGGGAATATTATCTGCCTGGGCTTCAGGGAGGTTTTTGACATACCTCTACATGGCATCACACATACATATGGAAGCAATAGTGCAAAGGGGAGGGAATCAGTGTCTTTTCAGTGATGCTGAGGGAAAAGACAAGAGGCAGTGGGCACACACTGAAATACAGGAGATTGCCTTTGAACATCAGTAAATGTTTCTTTACTGTCAGGGTGACTGAACCACGGCACAGACTGCCCAGAAAGATTGTGGAGCCTGGATCTTTGAAGACATTAAAAGTACACCCAGATAGAATCCTGGGCAAGAGGCTCTAGGTATCCTGGTTTAGGCAGGGGGGTTGGGCCTGGTTAGCCCCACCAACCCCTTCCACTCTCTTTCATTCTGTGCTAGTGAATTCTCTTCAAGATGCATTTCAAAGCACTGGCATGACAAAGTTCTGTGCAGACAGAGATCCAAATGGACATGGCATCTAAGTTCCTTAAGCAGTGTTCAAGAAGAATGTAAAACTCTGGCACAAGTGTCTCTTCCCTAACTGAATCCCTTTCATGGGAAAATTCCCAGCTCTAGAAAGATCTTCTGATACGCATGCTTAAGACTGACACTGGCTGAGCAAATTTCTCCCTATGTATATCTAAGACCAGTTAGGATCTTCACCCAAAGTGCTGTCAACATAGTCACAGAATGCCTATTGTTAAGAAGTGACAGCTTCCATCAGAATGGCAGCTATTGGTCCACAAAATGGATTAATGGATGGGAATTATCTACGTGGGTTAAAAACAAAAATAAAGAGTTGGTCTTTATTTATCAATTTCATGGCAATATTGATAAGGGAAGAAAAAGATCTAAGTCCTTGACTTTCTGGACTCGAGGAAAGATTTTAAAAATTCCTTGTAAAAATGTATGATCACAATCAGACTATTGAAACCATTTTAGTTGGGAACAAAGTTCCAAAATTGTCTAGATAGTGGCAAAGAAGCCAAGAAAATAGGAAAGAAACAAAAAGAGAGCAAAAGAGTCAGCTTCAGTGTACAAGCTCGTTCTAGAAGTAGTCTGCTGGGAAAAGGAACCCCCAGCTAAATTTCCAATGTATTCCTGCGCTTGATTCAGTAACTGGTCAATGTAAAAACCAATCCTTTTGTACAACTTCTTCCAGCAACAAAAACTCCAACAGGTTGACACTACCATCATGCCTGTTCCAGACATATTTAAAAGAGAAATGATGATTTTCTTGAAAACCTACTTACATAAAAGTTGCAAGATGGTGGAGGGATTCCCACATCCTCCTTCCTCCATCTGGCTTGAAAGTATATTTGATAAAATATGCAACAAAGCACATGATTTATAAGGGAGAGTCAAATGGATGATTTGGGAATCGATCTCTTGTTGATAGTAAACTTCATATCCACTCGGTGTGACCTTTTTAAAACAAAATGTGGAGCTGAGGCATGAATCTGCCACAACAATTGTAAAGCAAACATACACACTCCCCTTCATATGCCCCCCCCTCCACACACACCTAGGCACACACAGAGATCAGCATAGCAGATCATGAACACCTTGGAAAAGACTGAAATGCTAAATGCCTCTCTTGATGGGCAAAAGAGCTGGTGCAGTAATTCAAATGCCTGGTACAAAAATTCTGTTTAATATTTAGCTCCTATTTAAAACACAGCTTTTCATTTCATTCTATTTACAGAATATTTTCATTTCATTTGTTTCTTTAAAATTACTTAGTTCTCACCTGTTGTATGTCTAGGAATATTTTCTTCCAAAAATAGAAAAAAATAGATGATATCTTTTCAGCAGAAAACATTGGTTGATACAATTTTAAACCATCATGATATGGAAGAATTCTTCTGTCCCTCTCGAAGGTGGAAGAAGCATTTGGATCACAGATCATCTACAATGAAATACTTGACATGTTTAAGATGCTTTCAATCAATTTTGATCATCAATTGCTTATTTGTTGTAAACAGTAATTTTTCAGTGAAGGGAAAGTGTGTGTGGTATATCTACATGATATGTTCAAAGGCAGTTCCTACTAATGGCCAGGCTGAATTCCAGTAAATAATGTCCCGAATGATATTTTGCCGCCTTCTTTGGCACTTCATGAAATCTTACCCCGATGAAGTGCTGAAACACAGAGATTTTCTCTTAGAGAGTGTCTCATGTTGTAACCTATCCCATGGATTTTATGCTGTAATTCTTATCTCTTTTAAAATTTACTATCTTCTGTACAGTTTTCATGAAACTTTCTGTTACAGTAGTGAATAGCACAGATAAATGTCATTTTGTACAACTTTGAATTTACCCCAAGAGCTGAGAGAAAACTTGATCCTATACTTCAATCCGAGTTTCTTCTATAGTCCAACTTTGTTTCTCTACCATCAAGCTTCTCCTTTGTTGCTGCTCCAAGCCCCGTCCAGGGTGACCTTGAATACTTTCAGGGATGGGACACCCACAACTTCTCTGGGCAACCTGTTCCAGTGTTCCAGCACTCCCACAGTAAAAAAGGCCTTCCTTTCATCTAATATGTGTAGGAAATCATAAATCTAGGCATAGAAGCTTGGAGTGCAAATTTGAAATTCTTTGGATTTGAAGCACATTTTATATGAATACTGACTTACAGATGACTAAAAGATGTTGATGGGCATTTGAGCTGACAAGTTTTGAAAAAGTGCACGGAAATTAAAATTGAAACCACTAAAATTAAAAACTCCTTGCCATTTTCTTTTTCCTCTCCTATTCAAAATTGCATATGTCAGATATCAGTGCTTCATGCAAACCTCTCAGATGCTCTCAGAGAAAAAGCTTTTCTTTCAGACTAAGTTGCGGTTGACGTAGAACACTAGCAGGAGTGAAAGATTTTCTGGGCATCGGGGCAGCCCGTTCTCCTTGGATTTGTGTGCAGAATGCATTTTATCCAAACTGGAAAATAGATCCCAGCTCTGTTCTATTCATCATCCTTACTTCATCAGGCCAGAAGATTCTGTGAAAAGTAGCCTGTGGACCTTGAAGACAGCGCATGTGAACCAGATGAGAGGTGATAGAGAAGTTGAGGGAGAGAAGAAAGAGCATGAGGCTGAAACCAGAAAGTATTTCTCCACGTGATCATGGAAGATTGCAGGAGCCACTTGGTACTATCAAACCAGCCCAACTTGGCACTTGTGCCACCTTGGGTCTGGGAGCCATGTTGCATATCGTGCATTTTAAGGAGCCAGCTGGCCACACCCAGCCATATGCCCCCAAACACAAACCAAGGCCCTTTTCTCTGGCAAACAAAACTCAGCTGCCCTGCTTCTGGATGGCAGATTGCAGGAACCACTTGGTACTATCAAACCAGCCCAACTTGGCACTGGTGCCACCATGGGTCTGGTCACCATCCTGCCTATCGTAGCTTTTCAGGAGCCAGCCGGTCACTCTCAGCCATAGGCCCCCAAACACAAACCTCGGCCCGTTTCCCTGGCAAACAAAAGTAAGCTGCCCCGCTTCTGGATGGCAGATTGCAGGAGCTACTTAGTACTATCAAATCAGCCCGACTTGGCACAGGTGCCACCTTGGATCTGGGAACCATCCTGTGTATCGTGGATTTTCAGGGGCCAGCCGGCCACTCTCAGCCATATGCCCCCAAAAACAAACCACGGACCTTTTCTCTGGCAAACAAAAATCAGCTGCCCCACTTCTGGATGGCAGATTGCAGGAGCCACTTGGGACTATCACACCAGCACAACATGGCACTGCTGCCACCTTGGATCTGGGAACAATCCTGCGTATCGTACATATTCAGGAACCAGCCGAACACTCCCAGCCACAGGCCCCCAAACACAAACAACGGCCCTTTTCTCTGGCAAACAAAACTCAACTGCCCCTCTTCTGGATGGCAAATTGCAGGACGCACTTGGTACTACAAAAAGAGCCCGACTTGGCAGTGGTGCCACCTTGGCTCTGGGAACCATCCTGCGTATCGAGCATTTTAAGGAGCCAGCCGGCAATTCCCAGCCGTATGCCCCAAAAAGAAACCATGGACCTTTTCTCTGGCAAAAAAAACTCAGCTGTCCCGCTTCTGGATGGCAGATTGCAGGAGTTACTTTGAACCATACAACCAGCCTTACTTGGCACTGGTGCCACCTTGGATCTGGGAACCATCCTGCCTATCGTTGATTTTCAGGGGCCAGCCGGCCACTCTCAGCCATAGGCCCCCAAACACAAACCACAGCCCTTTTCTCTAGCAAACAAAATTCAACTGCCCCGCTTCTGGATGGCAAATTGCAGGAGCCACTGGGTACTACAAAAACAGCCTGACTTGGCACTGGTGCCACCTTGCGCCTGGTTACCATGCGGCGTATCGTGCATTTTAAGGAGCCAGGTGGCCACTCCCAGCCATATGCCCCCAAACAAAACCCACGGCCCTTTTCTCTGGCAAACAAAACTCAGCTGCCCCGCTTCTGGATGGCAGATTGCAGGAGACACTTGGTACTATCAAACCAGCCCGACTTGGCACTGGTGCCACCTTGGGTCTGGGAACCATCCTGCGTATTGTGGATTGTCAGGAGACAGCCGACCACTCTCGGCCACAGAGCCCAATCAAAAACAAAGGTCCGTTTCCCTGGCAAAAAAAACTCAGCTGCCCCGCTTCTGGATGGGAGATTGCAGGAGGCACTTGACACTGTCAAACGAGCCCCACTTGGCACTGGTGCCACCTTGGGTCTGGGAACCATGCTGCGTATCGTGGATTTTCAGGAGCCAGCCGGCCACTGCCAGCCACAGGCCCCCAAACACAAACCACAGCCTTTTTCTCTGGCAAACAAAACTCAGCTGCCCCGCTTCTGGATGGCAGATTGCAGGAGCCACTTGGTACTATCAAACCAGCCCGACTTGGCACTGGTGCCACCTTGGGTCTGGGAACCATCCTGCCTATCGTGGATTTTAAGGAGCCAGCCGGCTACTCCCAGCCACAGGCCCCCAACAAAAACCACGGCCCGTTTTTCTCGCAAACAAAACTTAGCTGCCTCACTTCTGGATGGCAGATTGCAGGAGCCACTTGGTGTAATCAAACCAGCCCGACTTGGCACTGGTGCCACCTTGGGTCTGGGAACCATCCTGCGTATCGTGGATTCTAAGGAGCCACCCGGCCACTCTGAGCCACAGGCCCCCAAACAAAATCAACGGCGCTGTTCCCTGGAAAACAAAACACGCCTGCCAACTTTTTGATGGAGTTTGCAGGAGCCACTTGGTACTATCAAACCAGCCCGACTTGGCACTGGTGCCACCTTGGGTCTGGGAAACATCCTGCGTATCGTGGATTCTTAGGAGCCAGCCGGCCACTCCTAGCCACAGGCCCCCAAACAAAAACCTAGGCCTATTTCTCTGGCAAACAAAAGTAAGCTGCCCTGCTTCTGGATGGCAGATTGCAGGAGACACTTGGTACTATCAAACCAGCCCAACTTGGCACTGGTGCCACCTTGGGTCTGGGAACCATCCTGCGTATCGTGGATTCTAAGGAGCCAGCGGGCCACTCCCAGCCACAGGCCCCCAAATAAAAACAATGGCGCTTTTCCCTGGAAAACAAAACTCGCCTGCCAAATTTTTGATGGCAGATTGCAGGAGCCACTTGGTACTATCAAATCAGCCCAACTTGGCACTGGTGCCACCATGGATCTGGTCACCATCCTGCCTATCGTAGCTTTTCAGGTGCCAGCCGGTCACTCCCAGCCATAGGAACCCAGACACAAACCTCGGCCCGTTTCCCTGGCAAACAAAAGTAAGCTGCCCCGCTTCTGGATGGCAGATTGCAGGAGCCACTTTGCACCATCAAACTGGCCCGACTTGTCACTGGTGCCACCTCAGGTCTGGGAACACTCCTGCGTATCGTGGATTCCAATTAGCAAGACGGCCACTCCCAGCCACAGGCCCCCAAACACAAACAACGGCGCTTTTCCCTGGAAAACAAAACTCGCCTGCCAACTTTTTGATGGCAGATTGCAGGAGCCACTTGGTACTATCAAACCAGCCCAACTTGGCACTGCTGACACCATGGGTCTGGTCAACATCCTGCCTATCGTAGCTTTCAGGAGCCAGCCGGTCACTGCCTGCCATAGGCCCCGAGACACAAACCTCGGCCCGTTTCCCTGGCAAACAAAAGTAAGCTGCCCCGCTTCTGGATGGCAGATTGCAGGACGCACTTGGTACTATCAAACCAGCCCGACTTGGCACTGGTGCTACCTCAGGTCTGGGAACCATCCTGCGTATCGTGGATTCTAAGGAGCCAGCCGGCCACTCCCAGCCACAGGCCCCCAAACACAAACATCGGCGCTTTTCCCTGGAAAACAAAACTCGCCTGCCAACTTTTTGATGGCAGATTGCCGGAGCCACTTGGTACTATCAAACCAGCCCAACTTGGCACTGGTGCCACCATGGGTCTGGTCACCATCCTGCCTATCGTAGCTTTTCAGGAGCCAGCCGGTCACTCCCAGCCATAGACCCCAGACACAAACCTCGGCCCGTTTCCCTGGCAAAAAAAAGTAAGCTGCCCCGCTTCTGGATGGCAGATTGCAGGAGCCACTTTGCACCATCAAAGTAGCCCGACTTGGCACTGGTGCCACCTCAGGTCTGGGAACCATCCTGCGTATCGTAGCTGTTCAGGCGCCAGCCGGTCACTCCCAGCCATAGGCCCCCAGAGAAAAACCTCGGCCCTTTTCCCTGGAAAACAAAAGTAAGCTGCCCCGCTTCTGGATGGCAGATTGCAGGAATAACTTGGTATTATCAAACCAGCCCAGCTTGGCACTGGTGCCACCTTGGGTCTGGGAACCATCCGGCGTATCGTGGATTCTAAGGAGCCAGCCGGTCACTCCCAGCCACAGGCCCCCAAACACAAACAACGGCGCTTTTCCCTGGAAAACAAAACTCGCCTGCCAACATTTTGATGGCAGATTGCAGGAGCCACTTGCTACTATCAAATCAGCCCAACTTGGCACTGGTGCCACCATGGGTCTGGTCACCATCCTGCCTATCGTAGCTTTTCAGGAGCCAGCCGGTCACTCCCAGCCATAGGCCCCCAGACACAAAGCTCGGCCCGTTTCCCTGGCAAACAAAAGTAAGCTGCCCCGCTTCTGGATGGCAGATTGCAGGACGCGCTTGGTAGTATCAAACCAGCCCGACTTGTCACTGGTGCCAACTCTGGTCTGGGAACCATCCTGCGTATCGTTGATTCTAATTAGCCAGCCGGCCACTCCCAGCCACAGGCCCCCAAACACAAACAAGGGCGCTTTTCCCTGGAAAACAAAACTCGCCTGCCAAATTTTTGATGGCAGATTGCAGGAGCCACTTGGTACTATCAAATCAGCCCAACTCGGCACTGGTGCCACCATGGGTCTGGTCACCATCCTGCCTATCGTAGCTTTTCAGGAGCCAGCCGGTCACCCCCAGCCACAGGCCCCGAGACAAAAACCTCGGCCCGTTTCCCTGGCAAAAAAAAGTAAGCTACCTCGCTTCTGGATGGCAGATTGCAGGAGCCACTTTGCACCATCCAACTAGCCCGACTTGGCACTGGTGCCACCTCAGGTCTGGGAACCATGCTGCGTATCGTGGATTCTAATTAGCCATCCGGCCACTCCCACCCACAGGCCCCTAAACACAAACAACGGCGCTTTTCCCTGGAAAACAAAACTCGCCTGCCAATTTTTGATGGCAGATTGCAGGAGCCACTTGGTACTATCAAACCAGCCCAACTTGGCACTGGTGCCACCATGGGTCTGGTCACCATCCTGCCTATCGTAGCTTTTCAGGAGCCAGCCGGTCACTCCCAGCCATAGGCGCCCAGACCCAAAGCTCGGCCCGTTTCCCTGGCTAGCAAAAGTAAGCTGTCCCGCTTCTGGATGGCAGATTGCAGGACGCACTTGGTAGTATCAAACCAGCCCGACTTGGCACTGGCGCCGCCTCACGTCTGGGAACCATCCTGCGTATCGTGGATTCTAAGCAACCAGCCGGCCACTCCCAGCCACAGGCCCCCAAACACAAACAACGGCGCTTTTCCCTGGAAAACAAAACTCGCCTGCCAACTTTTTGATGGCAGATTGCAGGAGCCACTTGGTACTATCAAACCAGCCCAACTTGGCACTGGTGCCACCTTGGGTCTGGTCACCATCCTGCCTATCATAGCTTTTCAGAGGCAGCCGGTCACTCCCAGCCATAGGCCCCCAGACACAAACCTCGGCCCGTTTCCCTGGCAAACAAAAGCAAGCTGCCCCGCTTCTGGATGGCAGATTGCAGGAGCCACTTTGCACCATCAAACTAGCCCGACTTGGCACTGGTGCCACCTCAGGTCTGGGAACCATGCTGCGTATCGTGGATTCTAATTAGCCATCCGGCCACTCCCACCCACAGGCCCCCAAACAAAAACAACGGCGCTTTTCCCTGGAAAACAAAACTCGCCTGCCAAATTTTGATGGCAGACTGCCGGAGCCACTTGGTACTATCAAACCAGCCCACCTTGACACTGGTGCCACCATGGGTCTGGTCACCATCCTGCCTATCGTAGCTTTTCAGGAGCCAGCCGGTCACTCCCAGCCATAAACCCCCAGACACAAACCTCGGCCCGTTTCCCTGGCAAACAAAAGTAAGCTGCCCCGCTTCTGGATGGCAGATTGCAGGAGCCACTTTTCACCATCAAACCAGCCCGACTTGGCACTGGTGCCACCTCTGGTCTGGGAACAATCCTGCGTATCATGGATTCTAAGGAGCCAGCCGGCCACTCCCAGCCACAGGCCCCCAAACAAAAACAACGGCGCTTTTCCCTGGATAACAAACTCGCCTGCCAAGTTTTTGATGGCAGATTGCAGGAGCCACTTGGTACTATCAAACCAGCCCAACTTGGCACTGGTGCCACCATGGGTCTGGTCACCATCCTGCCTATCGTAGCTTTTCAGGAGCCAGCCAGTCACTCCCAGCCATAGGCCCCGAGACACAAACCTCGGCCCGTTTCCCTGGCAAACAAAAGTAAGCTACCCCGCTTCTGGATGGCAGATTGCAGGACGCACTTGGTACTATCAAACCAGCCCAACTTGGCACTGGTGCCACCTCAGGTCTGGGAACCATCCTGCGTATCGTGGATTCTAAGGAGCCAGCCGGCCACTCCCAGCCATAGGCCCCCAAAAAAAACAACGGCACTTTTCCCTGGAAAACAAAACTTGCCTGCCAAATTTTTGATGGCAGATTGCAGGAGCCACTTGGTACTATCAAACCAGCCCAACTTGGCACTGGTGCCACCATGGGTCTGGTCACCATCCTGCCTATCGTAGCTTTTCAGGAGCCAGCCGGTCACTCCCAGCCGTAGGCCCACAGACACCAAGCTCGGCCCGTTTCCCTGACAAACAATAGTAAGCTACCCCGCTTCTGGATGGCAGATTGCAGGACGCACTTGGTACTATCAAACCAGCCCGACTTGGCACTGGTGCCACCTCTGGTCTGGGAACCATCCTGCGTATGGTAGCTTCTAAGCAGCCAGCCGGCCACTCCCAGCCACAGGCCCCCAAACACAAACAACGGCGCTTTTCCCTTGAAAACAAAACTCGTCTGCCAACTTTTTGATGGCAGATTGCCGGAGCCACTTGGTACTATCAAACCAACCCAACTTGGCACTGGTGCCACCATGGGTCTCGTCACCATCCTGCCTATCGTAGCTTTTCAGGAGCCAGCCGGCCACTCCCTGCCACAGGCCCCCAAACACAAACAACGGCGCTTTTCCCTGGAAAACAAAATTCGCCTGCCAAGTTTTTGATGGCAGATTGCAGGAGCCACTTGGTACAATCAAATCAGCCCAACTTGCCACTGGTGCCACCATGGGTCTGGTCACCATCCTGCCTATCGTAGCTTTTCAGGAGCCAGCCGGTCACTCCCAGCCATAGGCCCCCAGACACAAACCTCGGCCCGTTTCCCTGGCCAACAAAAGTAAGCTGCCCCGCTTCTGGATGGCAGATTGCAGGAACCACTTGGTACTATCCAACCAGCCGAACTTGGCACTGGTGCCACCTTTGGTCTGGGAACCATGCTGAGTATCGTGGATTCTAAGGAGCCAGCCGGCCACTCCCAGCCACAGGCCCCCAAACACAAACAACGGCGCTTTTCCCTGGAAAACAAAACTCGCCTGCCAACTTCTTGATGGCAGATTGCAGGAGCCACTTGGTACTATCAAACCAGCCCAACTTGGCACTGGTGCCGTCATGGGTCTGGTCACCATCCTGCCTATCGTAGCTTTTCACGAGCCAGCCGGTCACTCCCAGCCATAGGCCCCCAGACACAATCCTCGGACCGTTTCCCTGGCAAACAAAAGTAAGCTGCCCCGCTTCTGGATGGCAGATTGCAGGAACCACTTGGTAGTATCAAACCAGCCCAACTTGGCACTGGTGCCACCATGGGTCTGGGAACCATCCTGTGTATCGTGGATTCTAATTAGCCATCCGGCCACTCCCAGCCACAGGCCCCCAAACACAAACAAGGGCGCTTTTCCCTGGAAAACAAAACTCGCCTGCCAAATTTTTGATGGCAGATTGCAGGAGCCACTTGGTACTATCAAATCAGCCCAACTCGGCACTGGTGCCACCATGGGTCTGGTCACCATCCTGCCTATCGTAGCTTTTCAGGAGCCAGCCGGTCACCCCCAGCCACAGGCCCCGAGACAAAAACCTCGGCCCGTTTCCCTGGCAAAAAAAAGTAAGCTACCTCGCTTCTGGATGGCAGATTGCAGGAGCCACTTTGCACCATCCAACTAGCCCGACTTGGCACTGTTGCCACCTCAGGTCTGGGAACCATGCTGCGTATCGTGGATTCTAATTAGCCATCCGGCCACTCCCACCCACAGGCCCCTAAACACAAACAACGGCGCTTTTCCCTGGAAAACAAAACTCGCCTGCCAATTTTTGATGGCAGATTGCAGGAGCCACTTGGTACTATCAAACCAGCCCAACTTGGCACTGGTGCCACCATGGGTCTGGTCACCATCCTGCCTATCGTAGCTTTTCAGGAGCCAGCCGGTCACTCCCAGCCATAGGCGCCCAGACCCAAAGCTCGGCCCGTTTCCCTGGCTAGCAAAAGTAAGCTGTCCCGCTTCTGGATGGCAGATTGCAGGACGCACTTGGTAGTATCAAACCAGCCCGACTTGGCACTGGCGCCGCCTCACGTCTGGGAACCATCCTGCGTATCGTGGATTCTAAGCAACCAGCCGGCCACTCCCAGCCACAGGCCCCCAAACACAAACAACGGCGCTTTTCCCTGGAAAACAAAACTCGCCTGCCAAATTTTTGATGGCAGATTGCAGGAGCCACTTGGTACTATCAAACCAGCCCAACTTGGCACTGGTGCCACCTTGGGTCTGGTCACCATCCTGCCTATCATAGCTTTTCAGAGGCAGCCGGTCACTCCCAGCCATAGGCCCCCAGACACAAACCTCGGCCCGTTTCCCTGGCAAACAAAAGCAAGCTGCCCCGCTTCTGGATGGCAGATTGCAGGAGCCACTTGGTGTAATCAAACTAGCCCGACTTGGCACTGGTGCCACCTCAGGTCTGGGAACCATGCTGCGTATCGTGGATTCTAATTAGCCATCCGGCCACTCCCACCCACAGGCCCCCAAACAAAAACAACGGCGCTTTTCCCTGGAAAACAAAACTCGCCTGCCAAGTTTTTGATGGCAGATTGCAGGAGCCACTTGGTACTATCAAACCAGCCCAACTTGGCACTGGTGCCACCATGGGTCTGGTCACCATCCTGCCTATCGTAGCTTTTCAGGAGCCAGCCGGTCACTCCCAGCCATAGGCCCCGAGACACAAACCTCGGCCCGTTTCCCTGGCAAACAAAAGTAAGCTACCCCGCTTCTGGATGGCAGATTGCAGGACGCACTTGGTACTATCAAACCAGCCCAACTTGGCACTGGTGCCACCTCAGGTCTGGGAACCATCCTGCGTATCGTGGATTCTAAGGAGCCAGCCGGCCACTCCCAGCCATAGGCCCCCAAAAAAAACAACGGCACTTTTCCCTGGAAAACAAAACTTGCCTGCCAAATTTTTGATGGCAGATTGCAGGAGCCACTTGGTACTATCAAACCAGCCCAACTTGGCACTGGTTCCACCATGGGTCTGGTCACCATCCTGCCTATCGTAGCTTTTCAGGAGCCAGCCGGTCACTCCCAGCCGTAGGCCCACAGACACAAAGCTCGGCCCGTTTCCCTGACAAACAATAGTAAGCTACCCCGCTTCTGGATGGCAGATTGCAGGACGCACTTGGTACTATCAAACCAGCCCGACTTGGCACTGGTGCCACCTCTGGTCTGGGAACCATCCTGCGTATGGTAGCTTCTAAGCAGCCAGCCGGCCACTCCCAGCCACAGGCCCCCAAACGCAAACAACGGCGCTTTTCCCTTGAAAACAAAACTCGTCTGCCAACTTTTTGATGGCAGATTGCCGGAGCCACTTGGTACTATCAAACCAACCCAACTTGGCACTGGTGCCACCATGGGTCTCGTCACCATCCTGCCTATCGTAGCTTTTCAGGAGCCAGCCGGCCACTCCCTGCCACAGGCCCCCAAACACAAACAACGGCGCTTTTCCCTGGAAAACAAAATTCGCCTGCCAAGTTTTTGATGGCAGATTGCAGGAGCCACTTGGTACAATCAAATCAGCCCAACTTGCCACTGGTGCCACCATGGGTCTGGTCACCATCCTGCCTATCGTAGCTTTTCAGGAGCCAGCCGGTCACTCCCAGCCATAGGCCCCCAGACACAAACCTCGGCCCGTTTCCCTGGCCAACAAAAGTAAGCTGCCCCGCTTCTGGATGGCAGATTGCAGGAACCACTTGGTACTATCCAACCAGCCGAACTTGGCACTGGTGCCACCTTTGGTCTGGGAACCATGCTGAGTATCGTGGATTCTAAGGAGCCAGCCGGCCACTCCCAGCCACAGGCCCCCAAACACAAACAACGGCGCTTTTCCCTGGAAAACAAAACTCGCCTGCCAACTTCTTGATGGCAGATTGCAGGAGCCACTTGGTACTATCAAACCAGCCCAACTTGGCACTGGTGCCGTCATGGGTCTGGTCACCATCCTGCCTATCGTAGCTTTTCACGAGCCAGCCGGTCACTCCCAGCCATAGGCCCCCAGACACAATCCTCGGACCGTTTCCCTGGCAAACAAAAGTAAGCTGCCCCGCTTCTGGATGGCAGATTGCAGGAACCACTTGGTAGTATCAAACCAGCCCAACTTGGCACTGGTGCCACCATGGGTCTGGGAACCATCCTGTGTATCGTGGATTCTAATTAGCCATCCGTCCACTCCAGGCGATAGGGCCCCAGGCACAAACAACGGCGCTTTTCCCTGGATAACAAACTCGCCTGCCAACTTTTTGATGGCAGATTGCAGGAGCCACTTGGTACTATCAAACCAGCCCAACTTGGCACTGGTGCCACCATGGGTCTGGTCACCATCCTGCCTATCGTAGCTTTTCAGGAGCCAGCCGGTCACTCCCAGCCATACGCCCCGAGACACAAACCTCGGCCCGTTTCCCTGGCAAACAAAAGTAAACTACCCCACTTCTGGATGGCAGATTGCAGGACGCACTTGGTACTATCAAACCAGCCCAACTTGGCACTGGTGCCACGTCAAGTCTAGGAACCATCCTGCGTATCGTGGATTCTAAGGAGCCAGCCGGCCACTCCCAGCCATAGGCCCCCAAACAAAAACAACGGCGCTTTTCCCTGGTAAAGAAAACTACCCTGCCAACTTTTTGATGGCAGATTGCAGGAGCCACTTGGTACTATCAAACCAGCCCAACTTGGCACTGGTGCCACCATGGGTCTGGTCACCATCCTGCCTATCGTAGCTTTTCAGGAGCCAGCCGGTCACTCCCAGCCATAGGCCCCCAGACACAAAGCTCGGCCCGTTCCCCTGGCAAACAAAAGTAAGCTGCCCCGCTTCTGGATGGCAGATTGCAGGAGCCACTTGGTACTATCAAACCAGCCCGACTTGGCACTGGTGCCACCTCTGGTCTGGGAACCATCCTGCGTATCGTGGATTCTAAGGAGCTAGCCGGCCACTCCCAGCCACAGGCCCCCAAACACAAACAACGGCGCTTTTCCCTGGAAAACAAAACTCGCCTGCCAACTTTTTGATGGCAGATTGCAGGAGCCACTTGGTACTATCAAACCAGCCCAACTTGGCACTGGTGCCGCCATGGGTCTGGTCACCATCCTGCCTATCGTAGCTTTTCACGAGCCAGCCGGTCACTCCAAGCCATAGGCCCCCAGACAAAAACCTCGGCCCGTTTCCCTGGAAAACAAAAGTAAGCTGCCCCGCTTCTGGATGGCAGATTGTAGGACGCACTTGTTACTATCAAACCCGCCCGACTTGGCACTCGTGCCACCACTGGTCTGGGAACCATCCTGCGTATCGTGGATTCTAAAGAGCCAGCCGGCCACTCCCAGCCACAGGCACCCAAACACAAACAACGGCGCTTTTCCCTGGAAAACAAAACTCGCCTGCCAACTTTTTGATGGCAGATTGCAGGAGCCACTTGGTACTATCAAACCAGCCCAACTTGGCACTGCTGCCACCATGGGTCTGGTCACCATCCTGCCTATCGTAGCTTTTCAGGAGCCAGCCGGTCACTCCCAGCCATAGGCCCCCAGACACAAATCTCGGCCCGTTTCCCTGACAAAGAAAATTAAGCTGCCCCGCTTCTGGATGGCAGATTGCAGGAGCCACTTGGTACTATCAAACCAGCCCGACTTGGCACTGGTGCCACCTCTGGTCTGGGAACCATCCTGCGTATCGTGGATTCTAAGGAGCCAGTCGGCCACTCCCAGCCACAGGCCCCCAAACACAAACAACGGCCCGTTTCCGTGGCAAACAAAAGTAAGCTGCCCCGCTTCTGGATGGCAGATTGCAGGAGCCACTTGGTAGTATCAAACCAGCCCGACTTGGCACTGGTGCCACCTCTGGTCTGGGAACCATCCTGCGTATCGTGGTTTCTAAGGAGCCAGCCGGCCACTCCCAAACACAGGCCCCCAAACACAAACAACGGCGCTTTTCCCTGGAAAACAAAACTCGCCTGCCAACTTCTTGATGGCAGATTGCAGGAGCCACTTGGTACTATCAAACCAGCCCAACTTGGAGCTGGTGCCACCATGGGTCTGGTCACCATCCTGCCTATCGTAGTTTTCAGGACCCAGCCGGTCACTCCCAGCCATAGGCCCCCAGACACAAAGCTCGGCCCGTTTCCCTGGCAAACAAAAGTAAGCTGCCCCGCTTCTGGATGGCAGATTGCAGGAGCCACTTGGTACTATCAAACCAGCCCGACTTGGCACTGGTGCCACCTCTGGTCTGGGAACCATCCTGCGTATCGTGGATTCTAAGGAGCCAGCCGGCCACTCCCAGCCACAGGCCCCCAAACACAAACAACGGCGCTTTTCCCTGGAAAACAAAACTCGCCTGCCAACTTTTTGATGGCAGATTGCAGGAGCCACTTGGTACTATCAAACCAGCCAAACTTGGCACTGGTGCCGCCATGGGTCTGGTCACCATCCTGCCTATCGTAGCTTTTCACGAGCCAGCCGGTCACTCCCAGCCATAGGCCCCCAGACAAAAACCTCGGCCCGTTTCCCTGGCAAACAAAAGTAAGCTGCCCCGCTTCTGGATGGCAGATTGTAGGACGCACTTGTTACTATCAAACCCGCCCGACTTGGCACTGGTGCCACCACTGGTCTGGGAACCATCCTGCGTATCGTGGATTCTAAAGAGCCAGCCGGCCACTCCCACCACAGGCACCCAAACACAAACAACGGCGCTTTTCCCTGGAAAACAAAACTCGCCTGCCAACTTTTTGATGGCAGATTGCAGGAGCCACTTGGTACTATCAAACCAGCCCAACTTGGCACTGCTGCCACCATGGGTCTGGTCACCATCCTGCCTATCGTAGCTTTTCAGGAGCCAGCCGGTCACTCCCAGCCATAGGCCCCCAGACAAAAACCTCGGCCCGTTTCCCTGGCAAACAAAAGTAAGCTGCCCCGCTTCTGGATGGCAGATTGCAGGATCCACTTGGTACTATCAAACCAGCCGGACTTGGCACTGGTGCCACGACAAGTCTGGGAACCATCCTGCGTATCGTGGATTCTAAGGAGCCAGCCGGCCACTCACAGCCACAGGCCCCCAAACACAAACAACGGCGCTTTTCCCGGGAAAACAAAACTCGCCTACCAACGCTTTGATGGCAGATTGCAGGAGCCACTTGGTACTATCAAATCAGCCCAACTTGGCACTGGTGCCACCATGGGTCTGGTCACCATCCTGCCTATCGTAACTTTTCAGGAGCCAGCCGGTCACTCCCAGCCATAGGCCCCCAGACACAAAGCTCGGCCCGTTTCCCTGGCAAAGAAAATTAAGCTGCCCCGCTTCTGGATGGCAGATTGCAGGAGCCACTTGGTACTATCAAACCAGCCCGACTTGGCACTGGTGCCACCTCTGGTCTGGGAACCATCCTGCGTATCGTGGATTCTAAGGAGCCAGTCGGCCACTCCCAGCCACAGGCCCCCAAACACAAACAACGGCCCGTTTCCGTGGCAAACAAAAGTAAGCTGCCCCGCTTCTGGATGGCAGATTGCAGGAGCCACTTGGTACTATCAAACCAGCCCGACTTGGCACTGGTGCCACCTCTGGTCTGGGAACCATCCTGCGTATCGTGGTTTCTAAGGAGCCAGCCGGCCACTCCCAACCACAGGCCCCCAAACACAAACAACGGCGCTTTTCCCTGGAAAACAAAACTCGCCTGCCAACTTTTTGATGGCAGATTGCAGGAGCAACTTGGTACTATCAAACCAGCCCAACTTGGCACTGGTGCCACCATGGGTCTGGTCACCATCCTGCCTATCGTAGCTTTTCAGGAGCCAGCCGGTCACTGCCTGCCATAGGCCCCGAGACACAAACCTCGGCCCGTTTCCCTGGCAAACAAAAGTAAGCTGCCCCGCTTCTGGATGGCAGATTGCAGGAGCCACTTGGTACTATCAAACCAGCCCGACTTGGCACTGGTGCCACCTCTGGTCTGGGAACCATCCTGCGTATCGTGGATTTTATGGAGCCAGCCGGTCAGTCCCAGCCATAGGCCCCCAAACACAAACAACGATCCGTTTCCCTGGCAAACAAAAGTAAGCTGCCCCGCTTCTGGATGGCAGATTGCAGGAACCACTTGGTAGTATCAAACCAGCCCAACTTGGCACTGGTGGCACCTCTTGTCTGGGAACCATGCTGCGTATCGTGGTTTCTAAGGAGCCAGCCGGCCACTCCCAACCATAGACCCCCAGACACAAACCTCGGCCCGTTTCCCTGGCAAACAAAAGTAAGCTACCCCGATTCTGGATGGCAGATTGCAGGAGCCACTTGGTACTATCAAATCAGCCCAACTTGGCACTGGTGCCACCATGGGTCTGGTAAACATCCTGCCTATCGTAGCTTTTCAGGAGCCAGCCGGCCACTCTCAGCCATATGCCCCCAAAAACAAACCACGGCCCTTTTCTCTGGCAAACAAAACTCAACTGCCCCTCTTCTGGATGGCAAATTTTAGGACGCACTTTGTACTACGAAAACCGCCCGACGTGGCACTGGTGCCACCTTGTGTCAGGGAACCATCCTGCATATCGAGCTTTTTAAGGAGCCAGCCGGCCACGCCCAGCCATAAACCCCCAAAAACAAACCACGGACCATTTCTCTTGGAAACAAAAATCCGCTGCCCCGCGTCTGTATGGCATATTGCACGAGCCACTTTGCACCATCAAACCAGCCCGACTTGGCACTGGTGCCACCTTGGGTCTGGGAACAATCCTGCATATCGTGGATTCTAAGGAGCCAGCCGGCCACTCCCAGCCACAGGCCCCCAAACACAAACAACGGCGCTTTTCCCTGGAAAACAAAATTCGCCTGCCAAATTTTGATGGCAGATTGCAGGAGCCACTTGGTACTATCAAATCATCCCAACTTGGCACTGGTGCCACTCTGGGTCTGGGAACCATCCTGCCTATTGTAGCATTTCAGGAGCCAGCCGGTCACTCCCAGCCATAGGCCCCCAGACACAAACCTCGGACCGTTTCCCTGGTAAACAAAATTAAGCTGCCCCGATTCTGGATGGCAGATTGCAGGAGCCACTTGGTTGTGTCAAACCAGCCCGACTTGGCACTGGTGCCACCTTGGGTCTGGGAACCATCCTGCGTATCGTGGATTCTAAGCAGCCACCCGGCCACTCTGAGCCACAGGCCCCCAAACAAAAACTACGGCGCTTTTCCCTGGAAAACAAAACTCGCCTGCCAACTTTTTGATGGCAGATTGCAGGAGCCACTTGGTACTATCAAACCAGCCCAACTTGGCACTGGTGCCACCTCTGGTCTGGGAACCATCCTGCCTATCGTAGCTTTTCAGGAGCCAGCCGGTCACTCCCAGCCATAGACCCCCAGACACAAACCTCGGCCCGTTTCCCTGGCAAACAAAAGTAAGCTGCCCCGCTTTTGGATGGCAGATTGCAGGAGCCACGTTGCACCATCAAACCAGCCCCACTTGGCACTGGTGCCACCTTGGGTCTGGGAACAAGTTGGGCTGGTTTGATAGTACCAAGTGGCTCCTGCAATCTGCCATCCAGAAGCGGGACAGCTTACTTTTGTTTCCCAGGGAAACGGGCCGAGGTATTTGTCTGGGGGCCTATGGCTGGGAGTGACCGGCTGACTACTGAAAAGCTACGATAGGCAGGATGGTTACCAGACTCATGGTGCCACCAGTGCCAAGTCGGGCTGGTTTGATAATACTAAATAGCTCCTGCAATCTGCCATCCAGACGCGGGGCAGCGGATTTTTGTTTGCTGGAGAAAAGTTCCGTGGTTTTTTTTTTGGGGGTATATGACTGGACGTGGCCGGCTGGCTCCTTAAAAAGCTCTATACACAGGATTGTTCCCTGACCCAAGGTGGCATCAGTGCCAAGTCGGGCTGTTTTCGTAGTACCAAGTGCGTCCTGCAATTTGCCATCCAGAAGCGGGGCAGCCTACTTTTGTTTGCCAGGGAAACGTGCCGAGGTATTTGTCTGGGGGCCTATGGCTGGGAGTGAGCGGCTGGCTCCTGAAAAGCTACGATAGGCAGGATGGTGACCAGACCCATGGTGGCACCAGTGCCAAGTTGGGCTGGTTTGATAGTACCAAGTGGCTCCTGCAATCTGCCATCAAGAAGTTGGCAGGCGAGTTTTGTTTTCCAGGGAAAAGCGCCGTTGTTTTTGTTTAGAGGCCTGTGGCTGGGAGTGGCCGCCTGTCCTCGTAGAATCTACGTTACGCAGCATGGTTCCCAGAGCCAAGGTGGCACCAGGGCCAAGTCGGGCTGGTTTGTAAGTACCAAGTGCATCCTGCAATCTGCCATCCAAAAGCGGGGCAGCTTACTTTTGTTTGCCAGGGAAACGGGCCGAGGTTTGTGTCCGGGGGCCTATGGCAGGGAGTGACCGGCTGGCTCCTGAAAAGCTACGATAGGCAGGATGTTTACCAGACCCATGGTGGCACCAGTGCCAAGTTGGGCTGATTTGATAGTACCAAGTGGCTCCTGCAATCTGCCATCCAGAAGCGGGGTAACTTACTTTTGTTTTCCAGGGAAACGGGCCGAGGTTTGTGTCTGGGTGTCTATGGCTGGGAGTGACCGGCTGGCTCCTGAAGAGCTACGATAGGCAGGATGGTTCCCAGACCAGAGGTGGCACCAGTGCCAAGTTGGGCTGGTTTGATAGTACCATGTGGCTCCTGCAATCTGCCATCAAAAAGTTGGCAGGCGAGTTTTGTTTTCCAGGGAAAAGCGCCGTTGTTTGTGTTTGGGGGCCTGTGGCAGGGAGTGGCCGGCTGGCTCCTTAGAATCCACGATATGCAGGATTGTTCCCAGACCCAAGGTGGCACCAGTGCCAAGTCGGGCTGGTTTGATGGTGCAAAGTGGCTCCTGCAATCTGCCATCCAGACGCGGGGCAGCGGATTTTTGTTTCCAAGAGAAATGGTCCGTGGTTTGTTTTTGGGGGTATATAGCTGGGCGTGGCCGGCTGGCTCCTTAAAAAGCTCGATATGCAGGATGGTTCCCTGACACAAGGTGGCACCAGTGCCACGTCGGGCGGTTTTCGTAGTACAAAGTGCGTCCTAAAATTTGCCATCCAGAAGAGGGGCAGTTGAGTTTTGTTTGCCAGAGAAAAGGGCCGTGGTTTGTTTTTGGGGCATATGGCTGAGAGTGGCCGGCTGGCCCCTGAAAATCCACGATAGGCAGGATGGTTCCCAGACCACAGGTGTCACCAGTGCCAAGTCGGGCTGGTTTGATAGTACTAAGTAGCTCCTGCAATCTGCCATGCAGAAGCGGGGCAGCTTACTTTTGTTTGCCAGGGAAACGGGCCGAGGTTTGTGTCTGGGGGCCTATGGCTGGGAGTGACCGGCTGGCTCCTGAAAAGCTACGATAGGCAGGATGGTGACCAGACCCATGGTGGCACCAGCTCCAAGTTGGGCTGGTTTGATAGTACCAAGTGGCTCCTGCAATCTGCCATCAAAAAGTTGGCAGGCGAGTTTTGTTTTCCAGGGAAAAGCGCCGTTGTTTGTGTTTGGGTGCCTGTGGCTGGGAGTGGCCAGCTGGCTCCTTAGAACCCACGATACGCAGGATGGTTCCCAGACCTGAGTTGGCACCAGTGCCAAGTTGGGCTGGTTTGATGGTACCAAGTGGCTCCTGCAATCTGCCATCCAGAAGCGGGGCAGCTTACTTTTGTTTGCCAGGGAAACGGGCCGAAATATTTGTCTGGGGGCCTCTGGCTGGGGGTGGCTGGCTGGCTCCTGAAAAGCTACGATAGGCAGGATGGTGACCAGACCCATGGTGGCACCAGTGCCAAGTTGGGCTGGTTTTATAATACCAAGTGGCTCCTGCAATCTGCCATCAAAAGTTTGGCAGGCGAGTTTTGTTTTCCAGGGAAAAGCACCGTTGTGTGTGTTTTGGGGCCTGTGGCTGGGAGTGGCCAGCTGGCTCCTTAGAATCCACGATACGCAGGATGGTTCCCAGACCCAAGGTGGCATCAGTGCCAAGTCGGGCTGGTTTGTTAGTACCAAGTGGTTCCTGCAATCTGCCATCCAGAAGCGGGGCAGCTGAATTTTGTTTGCCATAGAAAAAGGCTGTTTTTTGTGTTTCGGGGCCTGTGGCTGGCAGTGGCCGGCTGGCTCCTGAAAATCCATGATACGCAGCATGGTTCCCAGACCCAAGGTGGCATCAGTGCCAAGTAGGGCTGGTTTCATAGTACCCAGTGGCTCCTGCAATCTCCCATCCAGAAGCGGGGCAGCTGAGTTTTGTTTGCCTGTGAAACGGGCCGTTATTTTTAATTGGGGTCTGTGGCCGAGAGTGTTCGGCTGGCTCCTGACAACCCACAATACGCAGGATGGTTCCCAGACCCAAGGTGGCACCAGTGCCAAGTTGGGCTGGTTTGATAGTACCAAGTGGCTCCTGCAATCTGCCATCCAGAAGCGGTGCAGTTGAGTTTTGTTTGCCAGAGAAAAGGGCCGTGGGTTGTGTTTGGGGGCATATGGCTGGGAGTGGCCGGCTGTCTCATTAAAAAGTTCGATACGCAGGATGGTTCCCAGACCCAAGAGGGCACCAGTGCCAAGTCGGGCTGTTTTTATAGTACCAAGTGCGTCCTGCAATTTGCCATCCAGAAGAGGGGCAGTTGAGTTTTGTTTGCCAGAGAATAGCGCCGTTGTTTGTGTTTGGGGGCTTGTGGCTCGTAGTGGCCGACTGGCGCCTTAGAATCTGTGTTACGCAGCATGGTTCCCAGACCCAAGGTGGCACCAGTGCCAAGTTGGGCTGGTTTGATAGTACCAAGTGGCTCCTGCAATCTGCCATCCAGAAGCGGGGTAGCTTACTTTTGTTTGCCAGGGAAACGGGCCGAGGTTTGTGACTGGGGACCTATGGCTGGGAGTGACCGGCTGGCTCCTGGAAAGCTACGATAGGCAGGATGGTTACCAGACCCATGGTGGCACCAGTGCCAAGTTGGGCTGGTTTGATAGTACCAAGTGGCTCCTGCAATCTGCCATCAAAAAGTTGGCAGGCGAGTTTTGTTTTCCAGGGAAAAGCGACATTGTTTGTATTTGGGGGCCTGTGGCTGGGAGTGACCGGCTGGCTCCTTTGAACCCACGATACGCAGGATGGTTCCCAGACCCAAGGTGGCACCAGTGCCAAGTTTTGCTGGTTTGATACTACCAAGTGCGTCCTGCAATCTGCCATCCAGAAGCGGGGCAGCTTAATTTTGCTTGCCAGGGAAACGGGCCGTGGGTTTTGTTTGGGGGCATATAGCTGAGAGTGGCCGGCTGGCTCCTGAAAATCCACGCTAGGCAGCATGGTTCCCAGATGCAATGTGGCACCAGTGCCAAGTCGGGCTGGTTTGATGGTGCAAAGTGGCTCCTGCAATCTGCCATCCAGAAGCGAGGCAGCTGATTTTTGTTTGCCAGAGGAAAATTCCGTGGATTGTTTTTGGGGGCATATTGCTGGGAGTGGCCGGCTGGCTCCTTAAAATGCTCGATACGCATGATGGTTCCCAGGCCCAAGGTGTCACCACTACCAAGTCGGCCTGCGGTTTTAGTATCAAGTTCATCCTGCAATTTGCCATCCAGAAGAGGGGCAGTTGAGTTTTGTTTGCCAGAGAAACGGGCCGAGGTTTCTGTTTGGGGACATATGGCTGAGAGTGGCCGGCTGGCCCCTGAATATCCACGATACAGAGCATGGTTCCCAGATCCAAGGTGGCACCAGTGCCAAGTCGGGCTGGTTTGATAGTACCAAGTGTCTCCTGCAATCTGCCATCCAGAAGCAGGGCAGCTTACTTTTGTTTGCCAGAGAAATAGGCCTAGGTTTTTGTTTGGGGGCCTGTGGCTAGGAGTGGCCGGCTGGCTCCTTAGAATCCACGATACGCAGCATGGTTCCCAGACCCAAGGTGGCACCAGTGCCAAGTCGGGCTGGTTTGATTACACCAAGTGCCTCCTGCAATCTCCCATCCAGAAGCGGGGCAGCTGAGTTTTGTTTCCCTGTGAAACGGGCCGTTGTTTTTAATTGGGGTCTGTGGCCGAGAGTGTTCGGCTGGCTCCTGACAACCCACAATACGCAGGATGGTTCCCAGACCCAAGGTGGCACCAGTGCCAAGTCGGGCTGGTTTGATAGTACCAAGTGGCTCCTGCAATCTGCCATCCAGAAGCGGTGCAGTTGAGTTTTGTTTGCCAGAGAAAAGGGCCGTGGGTTGTGTTTGGGGGCATATGGCTGGGAGTGGCCGGCTGTCTCATTAAAAAGATCGATACGCAGGATGGTTCCCAGACCCAAGGGGGCACCAGTGCCAAGTCGGGCTGTTTTTATAGTACCAAGTGCGTCCTGCAATTTGCCATCCAGAAGAGGGGCAGTTGAGTTTTGTTTGCCAGAGAATAGCGCCGTTGTTTGTGTTTGGGGGCTTGTGGCTCGTAGTGGCTGACTGGCGCCTTAGAATCTGTGTTACGCAGCATGGTTCCCAGACCCAAGGTGGCACCAGTGCCAAGTTGGGCTGGTTTGATAGTACCAAGTGTCTCCTGCAATCTGCCATCCAGAAGCGGGGTAGCTTACTTTTGTTTGCCAGGGAAACGGGCCGAGGTTTGTGACTGGGGACCTATGGCTGGGAGTGACCGGCTGGCTCCTGGAAAGCTACAATAGGCAGGATGGTTACCAGACCCATGGTGGCACCAGTGCCAAGTTGGGCTGGTTTGATAGTACCAAGTGGCTCCTGCAATCTGCCATCAAAAAGTTGGCAGGCGAGTTTTGTTTTCCAGGGAAAAGCGACATTGTTTGTATTTGGGGGCCTGTGGCTGGGAGTGACCGGCTGGCTCCTTTGAACCCACGATACGCAGGATGGTTCCCAGACCCAAGGTGGCACCAGTGCCAAGTTTTGCTGGTTTGATACTACCAAGTGCGTCCTGCAATCTGCCATCCAGAAGCGGGGCAGCTTAATTTTGTTTGCCAGGGAAACAGGCCGTGGGTTTTGTTTGGGGGCATATAGCTGAGAGTGGCCGGCTGGCTCCTGAAAATCCACGCTAGGCAGCATGGTTCCCAGATGCAATGTGGCACCAGTGCCAAGTCGGGCTGGTTTGATGGTGCAAAGTGGCTCCTGCAATCTGCCATCCAGAAGCGAGGCAGCTGATTTTTGTTTGCCAGAGGAAAATTCCGTGGATTGTTTTTGGGGGCATATTGCTGGGAGTGGCCGGCTGGCTCCTTAAAATGCTCGATACGCATGATGGTTCCCAGGCCCAAGGTGTCACCACTACCAAGTCGGCCTGCGGTTTTAGTATCAAGTTCATCCTGCAATTTGCCATCCAGAAGAGGGGCAGTTGAGTTTTGTTTGCCAGAGAAACGGGCCGAGGTTTCTGTTTGGGGACATATGGCTGAGAGTGGCCGGCTGGCCCCTGAATATCCACGATACAGAGCATGGTTCCCAGATCCAAGGTGGCACCAGTGCCAAGTTGGGCTGGTTTGATAGTACCAAGTGTCTCCTGCAATCTGCCATCCAGAAGCAGGGCAGCTTACTTTTGTTTGCCAGAGAAATAGGCCTAGGTTTTTGTTTGGGGGCCTGTGGCTAGGAGTGGCCGGCTGGCTCCTTAGAATCCACGATACGCAGGATGGTTCCCAGACCCAAGGTGGCACCAGTGCCAAGTTGTGCTGGTTTGATAGTACCAAGTGGCTCCTGCAAACTCCATCAAAAAGTTGGCAGGCGTGTTTTGTTTTCCAGGGAACAGCGCCGTTGATTTTGTTTGGGGGCCTGTGGCTGGGAGTGGCCGGCTGGCTCCTTAGAATCCACGATACGCAGGATGGTTCCCAGACCCAAGGTGGCACCAGTGCCAAGTCGGGCTGGTTTGATTACACCAAGTGGCTCCTGCAATCTGCCATCCAGAAGTGAGGCAGCTAAGTTTTGTTTGCGAGAAAAAAGGGCCGTGGTTTTTGTTGGGGGCCTGTGGCTGGGAGTAGCCGGCTGGCTCCTTAAAATCCACGATAGGCAGGATGGTTCCCAGACCCAAGGTGGCACCAGTGCCAAGTCGGGCTGGTTTGATAGTACCAAGTGGCTCCTGCAATCTGCCATCCAGAAGCGGGGCAGCTGAGTTTTGTTTGCCAGAGAAAAAGGCTGTGGTTTGTGTTTGGGGGCCTGTGGCTGGCAGTGGCCGGCTGGCTCCTGAAAATCCACGATACGCAGCATGGTTCCCAGACCCAAGGTGGCACCAGTGCCAAGTGGGGCTCGTTTGACAGTGTCAAGTGCCTCCTGCAATCTCCCATCCAGAAGCGGGGCAGCTGAGTTTTTTTTGCCAGGGAAACGGACCTTTGTTTTTGATTGGGCTCTGTGGCCGAGAGTGGTTGGCTGTCTCCTGACAATCCACAATACGCAGGATGGTTCCCAGACCCAAGGTGGCACCAGTGCCAAGTCGGGCTGGTTTGATAGTACCAAGTGTCTCCTGCAATCTGCCATCCAGAAGCGGGGCAGCTGAGTTTTGTTTGCCAGAGAAAAGGGCCGTGGGTTGTGTTTGGGGGCATATGGCTGGGAGTGGCCACCTGGCTCCTTAAAATGCACGATACGCCGCATGGTAACCAGACGCAAGGTGGCACCAGTGCCAAGTCAGGCTGTTTTTGTAGTACCCAGTGGCTCCTGCAATTTGCCATCCAGAAGCGGGGCAGTTGAATTTTTTTTGCTAGAGAAAAGGGCTGTGGTTTGTGTTTGGGGGCCTATGGCTGAGAGTGGCCGGCTGGCCCCTGAAAATCAACGATAGGCAGGATGGTGCCCAGATCCAAGGTGGCACCAGTGCCAAGTAAGGCTGGTTGTATGGTTCAAAGTAACTCCTGCAATCTGCCATCCAGAAGCGGGACAGCTGAGTTTTTTTTGCCAGAGAAAAGGTCCATGGTTTCTTTTTGGGGCATACGGCTGGGAATTGCCGGCTGGCTCCTTAAAATGCTCGATACGCAGGATGGTTCCCAGAGCCAAGGTGGCACCACTGCCAAGTCGGGCTCTTTTTGTAGTACCAAGTGCGTCCTGCAATTTGCCATCCAGAAGAGGGGCAGTTGAGTTTTGTTTGCCAGAGAAAAGGGCCGTTGTTTGTGTTTGGGGGCCTGTGGCTGGGAGTGTTCGGCTGGTTCCTGAATATGTACGATACGCAGGATTGTTCCCAGATCCAAGGTGGCAGCAGTGCCATGTTGTGCTGGTGTGATAGTACCAAGTGGCTCCTGCAATCTGCCATCCAGAAGTGGGGCAGCTGATTTTTGTTTGCCAGAGAAAAGGTCCGTGGTTTGTTTTTGGGGGCATATGGCTGAGAGTGGCCGGCTGGCCCCTGAATATCCACGATACAGAGCATGGTTCCCAGATCCAAGGTGGCACCAGTGCCAAGTTGGGCTGGTTTGATAGTACCAAGTGTCTCCTGCAATCTGCCATCCAGAAGCAGGGCAGCTTACTTTTGTTTGCCAGAGAAATAGGCCTAGGTTTTTGTTTGGGGGCCTGTGGCTAGGAGTGGCCGGCTGGCTCCTTAGAATCCACGATACGCAGGATGGTTCCCAGACCCAAGGTGGCACCAGTGCCAAGTCGGGCTGGTTTGATAGTACCAAGTGGCTCCTGCAAACTCCATCAAAAAGTTGGCAGGCGTGTTTTGTTTTCCAGGGAACAGCGCCGTTGATTTTGTTTGGGGGCCTGTGGCTGGGAGTGGCCGGCTGGCTCCTTAGAATCCACGATACGCAGGATGGTTCCCAGACCCAAGGTGGCACCAGTGCCAAGTCGGGCTGGTTTGATTACACCAAGTGGCTCCTGCAATCTGCCATCCAGAAGTGAGGCAGCTAAGTTTTGTTTGCGAGAAAAAAGGGCCGTGGTTTTTGTTGGGGGCCTGTGGCTGGGAGTAGCCGGCTGGCTCCTTAAAATCCACGATAGGCAGGATGGTTCCCAGACCCAAGGTGGCACCAGTGCCAAGTCGGGCTGGTTTGATAGTACCAAGTGGCTCCTGCAATCTGCCATCCAGAAGCGGGGCAGCTGAGTTTTGTTTGCCAGAGAAAAAGGCTGTGGTTTGTGTTTGGGGGCCTGTGGCTGGCAGTGGCCGGCTGGCTCCTGAAAATCCACGATACGCAGCATGGTTCCCAGACCCAAGGTGGCACCAGTGCCAAGTGGGGCTCGTTTGACAGTGTCAAGTGCCTCCTGCAATCTCCCATCCAGAAGCGGGGCAGCTGAGTTTTTTTTGCCAGGGAAACGGACCTTTGTTTTTGATTGGGCTCTGTGGCCGAGAGTGGTTGGCTGTCTCCTGACAATCCACAATACGCAGGATGGTTCCCAGACCCAAGGTGGCACCAGTGCCAAGTCGGGCTGGTTTGATAGTACCAAGTGTCTCCTGCAATCTGCCATCCAGAAGCGGGGCAGCTGAGTTTTGTTTGCCAGAGAAAAGGGCCGTGGGTTGTGTTTGGGGGCATATGGCTGGGAGTGGCCACCTGGCTCCTTAAAATGCACGATACGCCGCATGGTAACCAGACGCAAGGTGGCACCAGTGCCAAGTCAGGCTGTTTTTGTAGTACCCAGCGGCTCCTGCAATTTGCCATCCAGAAGCGGGGCAGTTGAATTTTTTTTGCTAGAGAAAAGGGCTGTGGTTTGTGTTTGGGGGCCTATGGCTGAGAGTGGCCGGCTGGCCCCTGAAAATCAACGATAGGCAGGATGGTTCCCAGATCCAAGGTGGCACCAGTGCCAAGTAAGGCTGGTTGTATGGTTCAAAGTAACTCCTGCAATCTGCCATCCAGAAGCGGGACAGCTGAGTTTTTTTTGCCAGAGAAAAGGTCCATGGTTTCTTTTTGGGGCATACGGCTGGGAATTGCCGGCTGGCTCCTTAAAATGCTCGATACGCAGGATGGTTCCCAGAGCCAAGGTGGCACCACTGCCAAGTCGGGCTCTTTTTGTAGTACCAAGTGCGTCCTGCAATTTGCCATCCAGAAGAGGGGCAGTTGAGTTTTGTTTGCCAGAGAAAAGGGCCGTTGTTTGTGTTTGGGGGCCTGTGGCTGGGAGTGTTCGGCTGGTTCCTGAATATGTACGATACGCAGGATTGTTCCCAGATCCAAGGTGGCAGCAGTGCCATGTTGTGCTGGTGTGATAGTCCCAAGTGGCTCCTGCAATCTGCCATCCAGAAGTGGGGCAGCTGATTTTTGTTTGCCAGAGAAAAGGTCCGTGGTTTGTTTTTGGGGGCATATGGCTGAGAGTGGCCGGCTGGCCCCTGAAAATCCACGATACACAGGATGGTTCCCAGATCCAAGGTGGCACCTGTGCCAAGTCGGGCTGATTTGATAGTACTAAGTAGCTCCTGCAATCTGCCATCCAGAAGCGGGGCAGCTTACTTTTGTTTGCCAGGGAAACGGGCCGAGGTTTGTGTTTGGGGGCCTATGGCTGAGAGTGACCGGCTGGCTCCTGAAAAGCTACAATAGGCAGGATGGTGACCAGACCCATGGTGGCACCAGTGCCAAGTTGGGCTGGTTTGATAGTACCAAGTGGTTCCTGCAATCTGCCATCCAGAAGAGGGGCAGTTGAGTTTTGTTTGCCAGAGAAAAGGGCCTTGGTTTGTGTTTGGGGGCATATGGCTGGGTGTGGCCAGCTGGCTCCTTAAAATGCACGATATGCAACATGGCTCCCAGACCCAAGGTGGCACAAGTGCCAAGTTGGGCTGGTTTGATAGTACCAAGTGGCTCCTGCAATCTTCCATGATCACGTGGAGAAATACTTTCTGGTTTCAGCCTCATGCTCTTTCTTCTCTCCCTCAACTTCTCTATCACCTCTCATCTGGTTCACATGCGCTGTCTTCAAGGTCCACAGGCTACTTTTCACAGAATCTTCTGGCCTGATGAAGTAAGGATGATGAATAGAACAGAGCTGGGATCTATTTTCCAGTTTGGATAAAATGCATTCTGCACACAAATCCAAGGAGAACGGGCTGCCCCGATGCCCAGAAAATCTTTCACTCCTGCTAGTGTTCTACGTCAACCGCAACTTAGTCTGAAAGAAAAGCTTTTTCTCTGAGAGCATCTGAGAGGTTTGCATGAAGCACTGATATCTGACATATGCAATTTTGAATAGGAGAGGAAAAAGAAAATGGCAAGGAGTTTTTAATTTTAGTGGTTTCAATTTTAATTTCCGTGCACTTTTTCAAAACTTGTCAGCTCAAATGCCCATCAACATCTTTTAGTCATCTGTAAGTCAGTATTCATATAAAATGTGCTTCAAATCCAAAGAATTTCAAATTTGCACTCCAAGCTTCTATGCCTAGATTTATGATTTCCTACACATATTAGATGAAAGGAAGGCCTTTTTTACTGTGGGAGTGCTGGAACACTGGAACAGGTTGCCCAGAGAAGTTGTGGGTGTCCCATCCCTGAAAGTATTCAAGGTCACCTTGGACGGGGCTTGGAGCAGCAACAAAGGAGAAGCTTGATGGTAGAGAAACAAAGTTGGACTATAGAAGAAACTCGGATTGAAGTATAGGATCAAGTTTTCTCTCAGCTCTTGGGGTAAATTCAAAGTTGTACAAAATGACATTTATCTGTGCTATTCACTACTGTAACAGAAAGTTTCATGAAAACTGTACAGAAGATAGTAAATTTTAAAAGAGATAAGAATTACAGCATAAAATCCATGGGATAGGTTACAACATGAGACACTCTCTAAGAGAAAATCTCTGTGTTTCAGCACTTCATCGGGGTAAGATTTCATGAAGTGCCAAAGAAGGCGGCAAAATATCATTCGGGACATTATTTACTGGGATTCAGCCTGGCCATTAGTAGGAACTGCCTTTGAACATATCATGTAGATATACCACACACACTTTCCCTTCACTGAAAAATTACTGTTTACAACAAATAAGCAATTGACGATCAAAATTGATTGAAAGCATCTTAAACATGTCAAGTATTTCATTGTAGATGATCTGTGATCCAAATGCTTCTTCCACCTTCGAGAGGGACAGAAGAATTCTTCCATATCATGATGGTTTAAAATTGTATCAACCAATGTTTTCTGCTGAAAAGATATCATCTATTTTTTTCTATTTTTGGAAGAAAATATTCCTAGACATACAACAGGTGAGAACTAAGTAATTTTAAAGAAACAAATGAAATGAAAATATTCTGTAAATAGAATGAAATGAAAAGCTGTGTTTTAAATAGGAGCTAAATATTAAACAGAATTTTTGTACCAGGCATTTGAATTACTGCACCAGCTCTTTTGCCCATCAAGAGAGGCATTTAGCATTTCAGTCTTTTCCAAGGTGTTCATGATCTGCTATGCTGATCTCTGTGTGTGCCTAGGTGTGTGTGGAGGGGGGGGCATATGAAGGGGAGTGTGTATGTTTGCTTTACAATTGTTGTGGCAGATTCATGCCTCAGCTCCACATTTTGTTTTAAAAAGGTCACACCGAGTGGATATGAAGTTTACTATCAACAAGAGATCGATTCCCAAATCATCCATTTGACTCTCCCTTATAAATCATGTGCTTTGTTGCATATTTTATCAAATATACTTTCAAGCCAGATGGAGGAAGGAGGATGTGGGAATCCCTCCACCATCTTGCAACTTTTATGTAAGTAGGTTTTCAAGAAAATCATCATTTCTCTTTTAAATATGTCTGGAACAGGCATGATGGTAGTGTCAACCTGTTGGAGTTTTTGTTGCTGGAAGAAGTTGTACAAAAGGATTGGTTTTTACATTGACCAGTTACTGAATCAAGCGCAGGAATACATTGGAAATTTAGCTGGGGGTTCCTTTTCCCAGCAGACTACTTCTAGAACGAGCTTGTACACTGAAGCTGACTCTTTTGCTCTCTTTTTGTTTCTTTCCTATTTTCTTGGCTTCTTTGCCACTATCTAGACAATTTTGGAACTTTGTTCCCAACTAAAATGGTTTCAATAGTCTGATTGTGATCATACATTTTTACAAGGAATTTTTAAAATCTTTCCTCGAGTCCAGAAAGTCAAGGACTTAGATCTTTTTCTTCCCTTATCAATATTGCCATGAAATTGATAAATAAAGACCAACTCTTTATTTTTGTTTTTAACCCACGTAGATAATTCCCATCCATTAATCCATTTTGTGGACCAATAGCTGCCATTCTGATGGAAGCTGTCACTTCTTAACAATAGGCATTCTGTGACTATGTTGACAGCACTTTGGGTGAAGATCCTAACTGGTCTTAGATATACATAGGGAGAAATTTGCTCAGCCAGTGTCAGTCTTAAGCATGCGTATCAGAAGATCTTTCTAGAGCTGGGAATTTTCCCATGAAAGGGATTCAGTTAGGGAAGAGACACTTGTGCCAGAGTTTTACATTCTTCTTGAACACTGCTTAAGGAACTTAGATGCCATGTCCATTTGGATCTCTGTCTGCACAGAACTTTGTCATGCCAGTGCTTTGAAATGCATCTTGAAGAGAATTCACTAGCACAGAATGAAAGAGAGTGGAAGGGGTTGGTGGGGCTAACCAGGCCCAACCCCCCTGCCTAAACCAGGATACCTAGAGCCTCTTGCCCAGGATTCTATCTGGGTGTACTTTTAATGTCTTCAAAGATCCAGGCTCCACAATCTTTCTGGGCAGTCTGTGCCGTGGTTCAGTCACCCTGACAGTAAAGAAACATTTACTGATGTTCAAAGGCAATCTCCTGTATTTCAGTGTGTGCCCACTGCCTCTTGTCTTTTCCCTCAGCATCACTGAAAAGACACTGATTCCCTCCCCTTTGCACTATTGCTTCCATATGTATGTGTGATGCCATGTAGAGGTATGTCAAAAACCTCCCTGAAGCCCAGGCAGATAATATTCCCTTCATCTACCAGTCAAGTTGATTCATCAGAGGAGTTTAAAGTGATGTTCAGCATGAAATTCCCCTGAAAAATCATGCTAACTACATTATTTGGTCATCTGTCATGTGCCTGGCAAGGATTTCCAGGAAGAGCTGCTTCATCAACTTCCTGGGGATAAAAAAGAGGCTGGCTGGTTTGTACTATGGCGAGTCCTCTTAATTGCCTTTTTTGAAGATGGGTGTCATTTGCTAACATCCACTCTTTAGCCTCTCTTGTCGTCTACATCTTAGCAAAACGCTTTTCCACTATGTCTGGCTAGGAAAAACTGTGCCAGCACAGAAAACATCTCCCATCGTGTTCTAGAAGTTGCACGGATGTCTGCCAAGTGTTTGGCAGGAAGAAAAGAAAAGTTGTCCAAAACAGCTTCCAATCGAATGTTCCTGTGATTGGAAAAGTCAGGAGAGTGCAAAGGTACTGTTTTCTATCAGTTGGCAAGGTGCGCACACAATCCCAGTGTTGTACAGCTTGCTTCTTCACCTTCCCGAAGCTGCCGCTCTCGCCGGCTGCCGGAGCCCAAGAAGCGGCTTCTTCGCGCAAAGACGATTGTGCCGCTCACAGGGCTCTCCTTAGCGCGGCTTCTGCCGAAAGACGCCCGGCAGCGGCTCTTACCTCCGGAGAGCATCCTACCTTCGTCTTTAGCTCCTCTTCTCATCTACACCTCGGCAACAAGCTTCTCCACTATGTCTGGCTAGGAAAAACTGTGCCAGCACAGAAAACATCTCCCATCGTGTTCTAGAAGTTGCACGGATGTCTGCCAAGTGTTTGGCAGGAAGAAAAGAAAAGTTGTCCAAAACAGCTTCCAATCGAATGTTCCTGTGATTGGAAAAGTCAGGAGAGTGCAAAGGTACTGTTTTCTATCAGTTGGCAAGGTGCGCACACAATCCCAGTGTTGTACAGCTTGCTTCTTCACCTTCCCGAAGCTGCCGCTCTCGCCGGCTGCCGGAGCCCAAGAAGCGGCTTCTTCGCGCAAAGACGATTGTGCCGCTCACAGTGCTCTCCTTAGCGCAGCTTCTGCCGAAAGACGCCCGGCAGCGGCTCTTACCTCCGGAGAGCATCCTACCTTCGTCTTTCGCGTCTTTTGTAGTCTACATCTTAGCAAAACGCTTTTCCACTATGTCTGGCTAGGAAAAACTGTGCCAGCACAGAAAACATCTCCCATCGTGTTCTAGAAGTTGCACGGATGTCTGCCAAGTGTTTGGCAGGAAGAAAAGAAAAGTTGTCCAAAACAGCTTCCAATCGAATGTTCCTGTGATTGGAAAAGTCAGGAGAGTGCAAAGGTACTGTTTTCTATCAGTTGGCAAGGTGCGCACACAATCCCAGTGTTGTACAGCTTGCTTCTTCACCTTCCCGAAGCTGCCGCTCTCGCCGGCTGCCGGAGCCCAAGAAGCGGCTTCTTCGCGCAAAGACGATTGTGCCGCTCACAGTGCTCTCCTTAGCGCGGCTTCTGCCGAAAGACGCCCGGCAGCGGCTCTTACCTCCGGAGAGCATCCTACCTTCGTCTTTCGCGTCTTTTGTAGTCTACATCTTAGCAAAACGCTTTTCCACTATGTCTGGCTAGGAAAAACTGTGCCAGCACAGAAAACATCTCCCATCGTGTTCTAGAAGTTGCACGGATGTCTGCCAAGTGTTTGGCAGGAAGAAAAGAAAAGTTGTCCAAAACAGCTTCCAATCGAATGTTCCTGTGATTGGAAAAGTCAGGAGAGTGCAAAGGTACTGTTTTCTATCAGTTGGCAAGGTGCGCACACAATCCCAGTGTTGTACAGCTTGCTTCTTCACCTTCCCGAAGCTGCCGCTCTCGCCGGCTGCCGGAGCCCAAGAAGCGGCTTCTTCGCGCAAAGACGATTGTGCCGCTCACAGTGCTCTCCTTAGCGCGGCTTCTGCCGAAAGACGCCCGGCAGCGGCTCTTACCTCCGGAGAGCATCCTACCTTCGTCTTTCGCGTCTTTTGTAGTCTACATCTTAGCAAAACGCTTTTCCACTATGTCTGGCTAGGAAAAACTGTGCCAGCACAGAAAACATCTCCCATCGTGTTCTAGAAGTTGCACGGATGTCTGCCAAGTGTTTGGCAGGAAGAAAAGAAAAGTTGTCCAAAACAGCTTCCAATCGAATGTTCCTGTGATTGGAAAAGTCAGGAGAGTGCAAAGGTACTGTTTTCTATCAGTTGGCAAGGTGCGCACACAATCCCAGTGTTGTACAGCTTGCTTCTTCACCTTCCCGAAGCTGCCGCTCTCGCCGGCTGCCGGAGCCCAAGAAGCGGCTTCTTCGCGCAAAGACGATTGTGCCGCTCACAGTGCTCTCCTTAGCGCGGCTTCTGCCGAAAGACGCCCGGCAGCGGCTCTTACCTCCGGAGAGCATCCTACCTTCGTCTTTCGCGTCTTTTGTAGTCTACATCTTAGCAAAACGCTTTTCCACTATGTCTGGCTAGGAAAAACTGTGCCAGCACAGAAAACATCTCCCATCGTGTTCTAGAAGTTGCACGGATGTCTGCCAAGTGTTTGGCAGGAAGAAAAGAAAAGTTGTCCAAAACAGCTTCCAATCGAATGTTCCTGTGATTGGAAAAGTCAGGAGAGTGCAAAGGTACTGTTTTCTATCAGTTGGCAAGGTGCGCACACAATCCCAGTGTTGTACAGCTTGCTTCTTCACCTTCCCGAAGCTGCCGCTCTCGCCGGCTGCCGGAGCCCAAGAAGCGGCTTCTTCGCGCAAAGACGATTGTGCCGCTCACAGTGCTCTCCTTAGCGCGGCTTCTGCCGAAAGACGCCCGGCAGCGGCTCTTACCTCCGGAGAGCATCCTACCTTCGTCTTTCGCGTCTTTTGTAGTCTACATCTTAGCAAAACGCTTTTCCACTATGTCTGGCTAGGAAAAACTGTGCCAGCACAGAAAACATCTCCCATCGTGTTCTAGAAGTTGCACGGATGTCTGCCAAGTGTTTGGCAGGAAGAAAAGAAAAGTTGTCCAAAACAGCTTCCAATCGAATGTTCCTGTGATTGGAAAAGTCAGGAGAGTGCAAAGGTACTGTTTTCTATCAGTTGGCAAGGTGCGCACACAATCCCAGTGTTGTACAGCTTGCTTCTTCACCTTCCCGAAGCTGCCGCTCTCGCCGGCTGCCGGAGCCCAAGAAGCGGCTTCTTCGCGCAAAGACGATTGTGCCGCTCACAGTGCTCTCCTTAGCGCGGCTTCTGCCGAAAGACGCCCGGCAGCGGCTCTTACCTCCGGAGAGCATCCTACCTTCGTCTTTCGCGTCTTTTGTAGTCTACATCTTAGCAAAACGCTTTTCCACTATGTCTGGCTAGGAAAAACTGTGCCAGCACAGAAAACATCTCCCATCGTGTTCTAGAAGTTGCACGGATGTCTGCCAAGTGTTTGGCAGGAAGAAAAGAAAAGTTGTCCAAAACAGCTTCCAATCGAATGTTCCTGTGATTGGAAAAGTCAGGAGAGTGCAAAGATACTGTTTTCTATCAGTTGGCAAGGTGCGCACACAATCCCAGTGTTGTACAGCTTGCTTCTTCACCTTCCCGAAGCTGCCGCTCTCGCCGGCTGCCGGAGCCCAAGAAGCGGCTTCTTCGCGCAAAGACGATTGTGCCGCTCACAGGGCTCTCCTTAGCGCGGCTTCTGCCGAAAGACGCCCGGCAGCGGCTCTTACCTCCGGAGAGCATCCTACCTTCGTCTTTAGCTCCTCTTCTCATCTACACCTCGGCAACAAGCTTCTCCACTATGTCTGGCTAGGAAAAACTGTGCCAGCACAGAAAACATCTCCCATCGTGTTCTAGAAGTTGCACGGATGTCTGCCAAGTGTTTGGCAGGAAGAAAAGAAAAGTTGTCCAAAACAGCTTCCAATCGAATGTTCCTGTGATTGGAAAAGTCAGGAGAGTGCAAAGGTACTGTTTTCTATCAGTTGGCAAGGTGCGCACACAATCCCAGTGTTGTACAGCTTGCTTCTTCACCTTCCCGAAGCTGCCGCTCTCGCCGGCTGCCGGAGCCCAAGAAGCGGCTTCTTCGCGCAAAGACGATTGTGCCGCTCACAGTGCTCTCCTTAGCGCAGCTTCTGCCGAAAGACGCCCGGCAGCGGCTCTTACCTCCGGAGAGCATCCTACCTTCGTCTTTCGCGTCTTTTGTAGTCTACATCTTAGCAAAACGCTTTTCCACTATGTCTGGCTAGGAAAAACTGTGCCAGCACAGAAAACATCTCCCATCGTGTTCTAGAAGTTGCACGGATGTCTGCCAAGTGTTTGGCAGGAAGAAAAGAAAAGTTGTCCAAAACAGCTTCCAATCGAATGTTCCTGTGATTGGAAAAGTCAGGAGAGTGCAAAGGTACTGTTTTCTATCAGTTGGCAAGGTGCGCACACAATCCCAGTGTTGTACAGCTTGCTTCTTCACCTTCCCGAAGCTGCCGCTCTCGCCGGCTGCCGGAGCCCAAGAAGCGGCTTCTTCGCGCAAAGACGATTGTGCCGCTCACAGGGCTCTCCTTAGCGCGGCTTCTGCCGAAAGACGCCCGGCAGCGGCTCTTACCTCCGGAGAGCATCCTACCTTCGTCTTTCGCGTCTTTTGTAGTCTACATCTTAGCAAAACGCTTTTCCACTATGTCTGGCTAGGAAAAACTGTGCCAGCACAGAAAACATCTCCCATCGTGTTCTAGAAGTTGCACGGATGTCTGCCAAGTGTTTGGCAGGAAGAAAAGAAAAGTTGTCCAAAACAGCTTCCAATCGAATGTTCCTGTGATTGGAAAAGTCAGGAGAGTGCAAAGGTACTGTTTTCTATCAGTTGGCAAGGTGCGCACACAATCCCAGTGTTGTACAGCTTGCTTCTTCACCTTCCCGAAGCTGCCGCTCTCGCCGGCTGCCGGAGCCCAAGAAGCGGCTTCTTCGCGCAAAGACGATTGTGCCGCTCACAGTGCTCTCCTTAGCGCGGCTTCTGCCGAAAGACGCCCGGCAGCGGCTCTTACCTCCGGAGAGCATCCTACCTTCGTCTTTCGCGTCTTTTGTAGTCTACATCTTAGCAAAACGCTTTTCCACTATGTCTGGCTAGGAAAAACTGTGCCAGCACAGAAAACATCTCCCATCGTGTTCTAGAAGTTGCACGGATGTCTGCCAAGTGTTTGGCAGGAAGAAAAGAAAAGTTGTCCAAAACAGCTTCCAATCGAATGTTCCTGTGATTGGAAAAGTCAGGAGAGTGCAAAGGTACTGTTTTCTATCAGTTGGCAAGGTGCGCACACAATCCCAGTGTTGTACAGCTTGCTTCTTCACCTTCCCGAAGCTGCCGCTCTCGCCGGCTGCCGGAGCCCAAGAAGCGGCTTCTTCGCGCAAAGACGATTGTGCCGCTCACAGTGCTCTCCTTAGCGCGGCTTCTGCCGAAAGACGCCCGGCAGCGGCTCTTACCTCCGGAGAGCATCCTACCTTCGTCTTTCGCGTCTTTTGTAGTCTACATCTTAGCAAAACGCTTTTCCACTATGTCTGGCTAGGAAAAACTGTGCCAGCACAGAAAACATCTCCCATCGTGTTCTAGAAGTTGCACGGATGTCTGCCAAGTGTTTGGCAGGAAGAAAAGAAAAGTTGTCCAAAACAGCTTCCAATCGAATGTTCCTGTGATTGGAAAAGTCAGGAGAGTGCAAAGGTACTGTTTTCTATCAGTTGGCAAGGTGCGCACACAATCCCAGTGTTGTACAGCTTGCTTCTTCACCTTCCCGAAGCTGCCGCTCTCGCCGGCTGCCGGAGCCCAAGAAGCGGCTTCTTCGCGCAAAGACGATTGTGCCGCTCACAGTGCTCTCCTTAGCGCGGCTTCTGCCGAAAGACGCCCGGCAGCGGCTCTTACCTCCGGAGAGCATCCTACCTTCGTCTTTCGCGTCTTTTGTAGTCTACATCTTAGCAAAACGCTTTTCCACTATGTCTGGCTAGGAAAAACTGTGCCAGCACAGAAAACATCTCCCATCGTGTTCTAGAAGTTGCACGGATGTCTGCCAAGTGTTTGGCAGGAAGAAAAGAAAAGTTGTCCAAAACAGCTTCCAATCGAATGTTCCTGTGATTGGAAAAGTCAGGAGAGTGCAAAGGTACTGTTTTCTATCAGTTGGCAAGGTGCGCACACAATCCCAGTGTTGTACAGCTTGCTTCTTCACCTTCCCGAAGCTGCCGCTCTCGCCGGCTGCCGGAGCCCAAGAAGCGGCTTCTTCGCGCAAAGACGATTGTGCCGCTCACAGGGCTCTCCTTAGCGCGGCTTCTGCCGAAAGACGCCCGGCAGCGGCTCTTACCTCCGGAGAGCATCCTACCTTCGTCTTTAGCTCCTCTTCTCATCTACACCTCGGCAACAAGCTTCTCCACTATGTCTGGCTAGGAAAAACTGTGCCAGCACAGAAAACATCTCCCATCGTGTTCTAGAAGTTGCACGGATGTCTGCCAAGTGTTTGGCAGGAAGAAAAGAAAAGTTGTCCAAAACAGCTTCCAATCGAATGTTCCTGTGATTGGAAAAGTCAGGAGAGTGCAAAGGTACTGTTTTCTATCAGTTGGCAAGGTGCGCACACAATCCCAGTGTTGTACAGCTTGCTTCTTCACCTTCCCGAAGCTGCCGCTCTCGCCGGCTGCCGGAGCCCAAGAAGCGGCTTCTTCGCGCAAAGACGATTGTGCCGCTCACAGTGCTCTCCTTAGCGCAGCTTCTGCCGAAAGACGCCCGGCAGCGGCTCTTACCTCCGGAGAGCATCCTACCTTCGTCTTTCGCGTCTTTTGTAGTCTACATCTTAGCAAAACGCTTTTCCACTATGTCTGGCTAGGAAAAACTGTGCCAGCACAGAAAACATCTCCCATCGTGTTCTAGAAGTTGCACGGATGTCTGCCAAGTGTTTGGCAGGAAGAAAAGAAAAGTTGTCCAAAACAGCTTCCAATCGAATGTTCCTGTGATTGGAAAAGTCAGGAGAGTGCAAAGGTACTGTTTTCTATCAGTTGGCAAGGTGCGCACACAATCCCAGTGTTGTACAGCTTGCTTCTTCACCTTCCCGAAGCTGCCGCTCTCGCCGGCTGCCGGAGCCCAAGAAGCGGCTTCTTCGCGCAAAGACGATTGTGCCGCTCACAGGGCTCTCCTTAGCGCGGCTTCTGCCGAAAGACGCCCGGCAGCGGCTCTTACCTCCGGAGAGCATCCTACCTTCGTCTTTCGCGTCTTTTGTAGTCTACATCTTAGCAAAACGCTTTTCCACTATGTCTGGCTAGGAAAAACTGTGCCAGCACAGAAAACATCTCCCATCGTGTTCTAGAAGTTGCACGGATGTCTGCCAAGTGTTTGGCAGGAAGAAAAGAAAAGTTGTCCAAAACAGCTTCCAATCGAATGTTCCTGTGATTGGAAAAGTCAGGAGAGTGCAAAGGTACTGTTTTCTATCAGTTGGCAAGGTGCGCACACAATCCCAGTGTTGTACAGCTTGCTTCTTCACCTTCCCGAAGCTGCCGCTCTCGCCGGCTGCCGGAGCCCAAGAAGCGGCTTCTTCGCGCAAAGACGATTGTGCCGCTCACAGTGCTCTCCTTAGCGCGGCTTCTGCCGAAAGACGCCCGGCAGCGGCTCTTACCTCCGGAGAGCATCCTACCTTCGTCTTTCGCGTCTTTTGTAGTCTACATCTTAGCAAAACGCTTTTCCACTATGTCTGGCTAGGAAAAACTGTGCCAGCACAGAAAACATCTCCCATCGTGTTCTAGAAGTTGCACGGATGTCTGCCAAGTGTTTGGCAGGAAGAAAAGAAAAGTTGTCCAAAACAGCTTCCAATCGAATGTTCCTGTGATTGGAAAAGTCAGGAGAGTGCAAAGGTACTGTTTTCTATCAGTTGGCAAGGTGCGCACACAATCCCAGTGTTGTACAGCTTGCTTCTTCACCTTCCCGAAGCTGCCGCTCTCGCCGGCTGCCGGAGCCCAAGAAGCGGCTTCTTCGCGCAAAGACGATTGTGCCGCTCACAGTGCTCTCCTTAGCGCAGCTTCTGCCGAAAGACGCCCGGCAGCGGCTCTTACCTCCTGAGTGTGGCAGCTTCGGGAAGGTGAAGAAGCAAGCTGTACAACACTGGGATTGTGTGCGCACCTTGCCAACTGATAGAAAACAGTACCTTTGCACTCTCCTGACTTTTCCAATCACAGGAACATTCGATTGGAAGCTGTTTTGGACAACTTTTCTTTTCTTCCTCCCAAACACTTGGCAGACATCCGTGCAACTTCTAGAACACGATGGGAGATGTTTTCTGTGCTGGCACAGTTTTTCCTAGCCAGACATAGTGGAAAAGCGTTTTGCTAAGATGTAGACTACAAAAGACGCGAAAGACGAAGGTAGGATGCTCTCCGGAGGTAAGAGCCGCTGCCGGGCGTCTTTCGGCAGAAGCCGCGCTAAGGAGAGCACTGTGAGCGGCACAATCGTCTTTGCGCGAAGAAGCCGCTTCTTGGGCTCCGGCAGCCGGCGAGAGCGGCAGCTTCGGGAAGGTGAAGAAGCAAGCTGTACAACACTGGGATTGTGTGCGCACCTTGCCAACTGATAGAAAACAGTACCTTTGCACTCTCCTGACTTTTCCAATCACAGGAACATTCGATTGGAAGCTGTTTTGGACAACTTTTCTTTTCTTCCTGCCAAACACTTGGCAGACATCCGTGCAACTTCTAGAACACGATGGGAGATGTTTTCTGTGCTGGCACAGTTTTTCCTAGCCAGACATAGTGGAAAAGCGTTTTGCTAAGATGTAGACTACAAAAGACGCGAAAGACGAAGGTAGGATGCTCTCCGGAGGTAAGAGCCGCTGCCGGGCGTCTTTCGGCAGAAGCCGCGCTAAGGAGAGCACTGTGAGCGGCACAATCGTCTTTGCGCGAAGAAGCCGCTTCTTGGGCTCCGGCAGCCGGCGAGAGCGGCAGCTTCGGGAAGGTGAAGAAGCAAGCTGTACAACACTGGGATTGTGTGCGCACCTTGCCAACTGATAGAAAACAGTACCTTTGCACTCTCCTGACTTTTCCAATCACAGGAACATTCGATTGGAAGCTGTTTTGGACAACTTTTCTTTTCTTCCTGCCAAACACTTGGCAGACATCCGTGCAACTTCTAGAACACGATGGGAGATGTTTTCTGTGCTGGCACAGTTTTTCCTAGCCAGACATAGTGGAAAAGCGTTTTGCTAAGATGTAGACTACAAAAGACGCGAAAGACGAAGGTAGGATGCTCTCCGGAGGTAAGAGCCGCTGCCGGGCGTCTTTCGGCAGAAGCCGCGCTAAGGAGAGCACTGTGAGCGGCACAATCGTCTTTGCGCGAAGAAGCCGCTTCTTGGGCTCCGGCAGCCGGCGAGAGCGGCAGCTTCGGGAAGGTGAAGAAGCAAGCTGTACAACACTGGGATTGTGTGCGCACCTTGCCAACTGATAGAAAACAGTACCTTTGCACTCTCCTGACTTTTCCAATCACAGGAACATTCGATTGGAAGCTGTTTTGGACAACTTTTCTTTTCTTCCTGCCAAACACTTGGCAGACATCCGTGCAACTTCTAGAACACGATGGGAGATGTTTTCTGTGCTGGCACAGTTTTTCCTAGCCAGACATAGTGGAAAAGCGTTTTGCTAAGATGTAGACTACAAAAGACGCGAAAGACGAAGGTAGGATGCTCTCCGGAGGTAAGAGCCGCTGCCGGGCGTCTTTCGGCAGAAGCCGCGCTAAGGAGAGCACTGTGAGCGGCACAATCGTCTTTGCGCGAAGAAGCCGCTTCTTGGGCTCCGGCAGCCGGCGAGAGCGGCAGCTTCGGGAAGGTGAAGAAGCAAGCTGTACAACACTGGGATTGTGTGCGCACCTTGCCAACTGATAGAAAACAGTACCTTTGCACTCTCCTGACTTTTCCAATCACAGGAACATTCGATTGGAAGCTGTTTTGGACAACTTTTCTTTTCTTCCTGCCAAACACTTGGCAGACATCCGTGCAACTTCTAGAACACGATGGGAGATGTTTTCTGTGCTGGCACAGTTTTTCCTAGCCAGACATAGTGGAAAAGCGTTTTGCTAAGATGTAGACTACAAAAGACGCGAAAGACGAAGGTAGGATGCTCTCCGGAGGTAAGAGCCGCTGCCGGGCGTCTTTCGGCAGAAGCCGCGCTAAGGAGAGCACTGTGAGCGGCACAATCGTCTTTGCGCGAAGAAGCCGCTTCTTGGGCTCCGGCAGCCGGCGAGAGCGGCAGCTTCGGGAAGGTGAAGAAGCAAGCTGTACAACACTGGGATTGTGTGCGCACCTTGCCAACTGATAGAAAACAGTACCTTTGCACTCTCCTGACTTTTCCAATCACAGGAACATTCGATTGGAAGCTGTTTTGGACAACTTTTCTTTTCTTCCTGCCAAACACTTGGCAGACATCCGTGCAACTTCTAGAACACGATGGGAGATGTTTTCTGTGCTGGCACAGTTTTTCCTAGCCAGACATAGTGGAAAAGCGTTTTGCTAAGATGTAGACTACAAAAGACGCGAAAGACGAAGGTAGGATGCTCTCCGGAGGTAAGAGCCGCTGCCGGGCGTCTTTCGGCAGAAGCCGCGCTAAGGAGAGCACTGTGAGCGGCACAATCGTCTTTGCGCGAAGAAGCCGCTTCTTGGGCTCCGGCAGCCGGCGAGAGCGGCAGCTTCGGGAAGGTGAAGAAGCAAGCTGTACAACACTGGGATTGTGTGCGCACCTTGCCAACTGATAGAAAACAGTACCTTTGCACTCTCCTGACTTTTCCAATCACAGGAACATTCGATTGGAAGCTGTTTTGGACAACTTTTCTTTTCTTCCTGCCAAACACTTGGCAGACATCCGTGCAACTTCTAGAACACGATGGGAGATGTTTTCTGTGCTGGCACAGTTTTTCCTAGCCAGACATAGTGGAAAAGCGTTTTGCTAAGATGTAGACTACAAAAGACGCGAAAGACGAAGGTAGGATGCTCTCCGGAGGTAAGAGCCGCTGCCGGGCGTCTTTCGGCAGAAGCCGCGCTAAGGAGAGCACTGTGAGCGGCACAATCGTCTTTGCGCGAAGAAGCCGCTTCTTGGGCTCCGGCAGCCGGCGAGAGCGGCAGCTTCGGGAAGGTGAAGAAGCAAGCTGTACAACACTGGGATTGTGTGCGCACCTTGCCAACTGATAGAAAACAGTACCTTTGCACTCTCCTGACTTTTCCAATCACAGGAACATTCGATTGGAAGCTGTTTTGGACAACTTTTCTTTTCTTCCTGCCAAACACTTGGCAGACATCCGTGCAACTTCTAGAACACGATGGGAGATGTTTTCTGTGCTGGCACAGTTTTTCCTAGCCAGACATAGTGGAAAAGCGTTTTGCTAAGATGTAGACTACAAAAGACGCGAAAGACGAAGGTAGGATGCTCTCCGGAGGTAAGAGCCGCTGCCGGGCGTCTTTCGGCAGAAGCCGCGCTAAGGAGAGCACTGTGAGCGGCACAATCGTCTTTGCGCGAAGAAGCCGCTTCTTGGGCTCCGGCAGCCGGCGAGAGCGGCAGCTTCGGGAAGGTGAAGAAGCAAGCTGTACAACACTGGGATTGTGTGCGCACCTTGCCAACTGATAGAAAACAGTACCTTTGCACTCTCCTGACTTTTCCAATCACAGGAACATTCGATTGGAAGCTGTTTTGGACAACTTTTCTTTTCTTCCTGCCAAACACTTGGCAGACATCCGTGCAACTTCTAGAACACGATGGGAGATGTTTTCTGTGCTGGCACAGTTTTTCCTAGCCAGACATAGTGGAAAAGCGTTTTGCTAAGATGTAGACTACAAAAGACGCGAAAGACGAAGGTAGGATGCTCTCCGGAGGTAAGAGCCGCTGCCGGGCGTCTTTCGGCAGAAGCCGCGCTAAGGAGAGCACTGTGAGCGGCACAATCGTCTTTGCGCGAAGAAGCCGCTTCTTGGGCTCCGGCAGCCGGCGAGAGCGGCAGCTTCGGGAAGGTGAAGAAGCAAGCTGTACAACACTGGGATTGTGTGCGCACCTTGCCAACTGATAGAAAACAGTACCTTTGCACTCTCCTGACTTTTCCAATCACAGGAACATTCGATTGGAAGCTGTTTTGGACAACTTTTCTTTTCTTCCTGCCAAACACTTGGCAGACATCCGTGCAACTTCTAGAACACGATGGGAGATGTTTTCTGTGCTGGCACAGTTTTTCCTAGCCAGACATAGTGGAAAAGCGTTTTGCTAAGATGTAGACTACAAAAGACGCGAAAGACGAAGGTAGGATGCTCTCCGGAGGTAAGAGCCGCTGCCGGGCGTCTTTCGGCAGAAGCCGCGCTAAGGAGAGCACTGTGAGCGGCACAATCGTCTTTGCGCGAAGAAGCCGCTTCTTGGGCTCCGGCAGCCGGCGAGAGCGGCAGCTTCGGGAAGGTGAAGAAGCAAGCTGTACAACACTGGGATTGTGTGCGCACCTTGCCAACTGATAGAAAACAGTACCTTTGCACTCTCCTGACGTTTCCAATCACAGGAACATTCGATTGGAAGCTGTTTTGGACAACTTTTCTTCCTGCCAAACACTTGGCAGACATCCGTGCAACTTCTAGAACACGATGGGAGATGTTTTCTGTGCTGGCACAGTTTTTCCTAGCCAGACATAGTGGAAAAGCTTTTTGCCGAGGTGTAGATGAGAAGAGGAGCTAAAGACGAAGGTAGGATGCTCTCCGGAGGTAAGAGCCGCTGCCGGGCGTCTTTCGGCAGAAGCCGCGCTAAGGAGAGCCCTGTGAGCGGCACAATCGTCTTTGCGCGAAGAAGCCGCTTCTTGGGCTCCGGCAGCCGGCGAGAGCGGCAGCTTCGGGAAGGTGAAGAAGCAAGCTGTACAACACTGGGATTGTGTGCGCACCTTGCCAACTGATAGAAAACAGTACCTTTGCACTCTCCTGACTTTTCCAATCACAGGAACATTCGATTGGAAGCTGTTTTGGACAACTTTTCTTTTCTTCCTGCCAAACACTTGGCAGACATCCGTGCAACTTCTAGAACACGATGGGAGATGTTTTCTGTGCTGGCACAGTTTTTCCTAGCCAGACATAGTGGAAAAGCGTTTTGCTAAGATGTAGACGACAAGAGAGGCTAAAGAGTGGATGTTAGCAAATGACACCCATCTTCAAAAAAGGCAATTAAGAGGACTCGCCATAGTACAAACCAGCCAGCCTCTTTTTTATCCCCAGGAAGTTGATGAAGCAGCTCTTCCTGGAAATCCTTGCCAGGCACATGACAGATGACCAAATAATGTAGTTAGCATGATTTTTCAGGGGAATTTCATGCTGAACATCACTTTAAACTCCTCTGATGAATCAACTTGACTGGTAGATGAAGGGAATATTATCTGCCTGGGCTTCAGGGAGGTTTTTGACATACCTCTACATGGCATCACACATACATATGGAAGCAATAGTGCAAAGGGGAGGGAATCAGTGTCTTTTCAGTGATGCTGAGGGAAAAGACAAGAGGCAGTGGGCACACACTGAAATACAGGAGATTGCCTTTGAACATCAGTAAATGTTTCTTTACTGTCAGGGTGACTGAACCACGGCACAGACTGCCCAGAAAGATTGTGGAGCCTGGATCTTTGAAGACATTAAAAGTACACCCAGATAGAATCCTGGGCAAGAGGCTCTAGGTATCCTGGTTTAGGCAGGGGGGTTGGGCCTGGTTAGCCCCACCAACCCCTTCCACTCTCTTTCATTCTGTGCTAGTGAATTCTCTTCAAGATGCATTTCAAAGCACTGGCATGACAAAGTTCTGTGCAGACAGAGATCCAAATGGACATGGCATCTAAGTTCCTTAAGCAGTGTTCAAGAAGAATGTAAAACTCTGGCACAAGTGTCTCTTCCCTAACTGAATCCCTTTCATGGGAAAATTCCCAGCTCTAGAAAGATCTTCTGATACGCATGCTTAAGACTGACACTGGCTGAGCAAATTTCTCCCTATGTATATCTAAGACCAGTTAGGATCTTCACCCAAAGTGCTGTCAACATAGTCACAGAATGCCTATTGTTAAGAAGTGACAGCTTCCATCAGAATGGCAGCTATTGGTCCACAAAATGGATTAATGGATGGGAATTATCTACGTGGGTTAAAAACAAAAATAAAGAGTTGGTCTTTATTTATCAATTTCATGGCAATATTGATAAGGGAAGAAAAAGATCTAAGTCCTTGACTTTCTGGACTCGAGGAAAGATTTTAAAAATTCCTTGTAAAAATGTATGATCACAATCAGACTATTGAAACCATTTTAGTTGGGAACAAAGTTCCAAAATTGTCTAGATAGTGGCAAAGAAGCCAAGAAAATAGGAAAGAAACAAAAAGAGAGCAAAAGAGTCAGCTTCAGTGTACAAGCTCGTTCTAGAAGTAGTCTGCTGGGAAAAGGAACCCCCAGCTAAATTTCCAATGTATTCCTGCGCTTGATTCAGTAACTGGTCAATGTAAAAACCAATCCTTTTGTACAACTTCTTCCAGCAACAAAAACTCCAACAGGTTGACACTACCATCATGCCTGTTCCAGACATATTTAAAAGAGAAATGATGATTTTCTTGAAAACCTACTTACATAAAAGTTGCAAGATGGTGGAGGGATTCCCACATCCTCCTTCCTCCATCTGGCTTGAAAGTATATTTGATAAAATATGCAACAAAGCACATGATTTATAAGGGAGAGTCAAATGGATGATTTGGGAATCGATCTCTTGTTGATAGTAAACTTCATATCCACTCGGTGTGACCTTTTTAAAACAAAATGTGGAGCTGAGGCATGAATCTGCCACAACAATTGTAAAGCAAACATACACACTCCCCTTCATATGCCCCCCCCTCCACACACACCTAGGCACACACAGAGATCAGCATAGCAGATCATGAACACCTTGGAAAAGACTGAAATGCTAAATGCCTCTCTTGATGGGCAAAAGAGCTGGTGCAGTAATTCAAATGCCTGGTACAAAAATTCTGTTTAATATTTAGCTCCTATTTAAAACACAGCTTTTCATTTCATTCTATTTACAGAATATTTTCATTTCATTTGTTTCTTTAAAATTACTTAGTTCTCACCTGTTGTATGTCTAGGAATATTTTCTTCCAAAAATAGAAAAAAATAGATGATATCTTTTCAGCAGAAAACATTGGTTGATACAATTTTAAACCATCATGATATGGAAGAATTCTTCTGTCCCTCTCGAAGGTGGAAGAAGCATTTGGATCACAGATCATCTACAATGAAATACTTGACATGTTTAAGATGCTTTCAATCAATTTTGATTGTCAATTGCTTATTTGTTGTAAACAGTAATTTTTCAGTGAAGGGAAAGTGTGTGTGGTATATCTACATGATATGTTCAAAGGCAGTTCCTACTAATGGCCAGGCTGAATTCCAGTAAATAATGTCCCGAATGATATTTTGCCGCCTTCTTTGGCACTTCATGAAATCTTACCCCGATGAAGTGCTGAAACACAGAGATTTTCTCTTAGAGAGTGTCTCATGTTGTAACCTATCCCATGGATTTTATGCTGTAATTCTTATCTCTTTTAAAATTTACTATCTTCTGTACAGTTTTCATGAAACTTTCTGTTACAGTAGTGAATAGCACAGATAAATGTCATTTTGTACAACTTTGAATTTACCCCAAGAGCTGAGAGAAAACTTGATCCTATACTTCAATCCGAGTTTCTTCTATAGTCCAACTTTGTTTCTCTACCATCAAGCTTCTCCTTTGTTGCTGCTCCAAGCCCCGTCCAGGGTGACCTTGAATACTTTCAGGGATGGGACACCCACAACTTCTCTGGGCAACCTGTTCCAGTGTTCCAGCACTCCCACAGTAAAAAAGGCCTTCCTTTCATCTAATATGTGTAGGAAATCATAAATCTAGGCATAGAAGCTTGGAGTGCAAATTTGAAATTCTTTGGATTTGAAGCACATTTTATATGAATACTGACTTACAGATGACTAAAAGATGTTGATGGGCATTTGAGCTGACAAGTTTTGAAAAAGTGCACGGAAATTAAAATTGAAACCACTAAAATTAAAAACTCCTTGCCATTTTCTTTTTCCTCTCCTATTCAAAATTGCATATGTCAGATATCAGTGCTTCATGCAAACCTCTCAGATGCTCTCAGAGAAAAAGCTTTTCTTTCAGACTAAGTTGCGGTTGACGTAGAACACTAGCAGGAGTGAAAGATTTTCTGGGCATCGGGGCAGCCCGTTCTCCTTGGATTTGTGTGCAGAATGCATTTTATCCAAACTGGAAAATAGATCCCAGCTCTGTTCTATTCATCATCCTTACTTCATCAGGCCAGAAGATTCTGTGAAAAGTAGCCTGTGGACCTTGAAGACAGCGCATGTGAACCAGATGAGAGGTGATAGAGAAGTTGAGGGAGAGAAGAAAGAGCATGAGGCTGAAACCAGAAAGTATTTCTCCACGTGATCATGGAAGATTGCAGGAGCCACTTGGTACTATCAAACCAGCCCAACTTGGCACTTGTGCCACCTTGGGTCTGGGAGCCATGTTGCATATCGTGCATTTTAAGGAGCCAGCTGGCCACACCCAGCCATATGCCCCCAAACACAAACCAAGGCCCTTTTCTCTGGCAAACAAAACTCAACTGCCCCTCTTCTGGATGGCAGATTGCAGGAACCACTTGGTACTATCAAACCAGCCCAACTTGGCACTGGTGCCACCATGGGTCTGGTCACCATCCTGCCTATTGTAGCTTTTCAGGAGCCAGCCGGTCACTCTCAGCCATAGGCCCCCAAACACAAACCTCGGCCCGTTTCCCTGGCAAACAAAAGTAAGCTGCCCCGCTTCTGCATGGCAGATTGCAGGAGCTACTTAGTACTATCAAATCAGCCCGACTTGGCACAGGTGCCACCTTGGATCTGGGAACCATCCTGTGTATCGTGGATTTTCAGGGGCCAGCCGGCCACTCTCAGCCATATGCCCCCAAAAACAAACCACGGACCTTTTCTCTGGCAAACAAAAATCAGCTGCCCCACTTCTGGATGGCAGATTGCAGGAGCCACTTGGGACTATCACACCAGCACAACATGGCACTGCTGCCACCTTGGATCTGGGAACAATCCTGCGTATCGTACATATTCAGGAACCAGCCGAACACTCCCAGCCACAGGCCCCCAAACACAAACAACGGCCCTTTTCTCTGGCAAACAAAACTCAACTGCCCCTCTTCTGGATGGCAAATTGCAGGACGCACTTGGTACTACAAAAAGAGCCCGACTTGGCAGTGGTGCCACCTTGGCTCTGGGAACCATCCTGCGTATCGAGCATTTTAAGGAGCCAGCCGGCAATTCCCAGCCGTATGCCCCAAAAAGAAACCATGGACCTTTTCTCTGGCAAAAAAAACTCAGCTGTCCCGCTTCTGGATGGCAGATTGCAGGAGTTACTTTGAACCATACAACCAGCCTTACTTGGCACTGGTGCCACCTTGGATCTGGGAACCATCCTGCCTATCGTTGATTTTCAGGGGCCAGCCGGCCACTCTCAGCCATAGGCCCCCAAACACAAACCACAGCCCTTTTCTCTAGCAAACAAAATTCAACTGCCCCGCTTCTGGATGGCAAATTGCAGGAGCCACTGGGTACTACAAAAACAGCCTGACTTGGCACTGGTGCCACCTTGCGTCTGGTTACCATGCGGCGTATCGTGCATTTTAAGGAGCCAGGTGGCCACTCCCAGCCATATGCCCCCAAACACAACCCACGGCCCTTTTCTCTGGCAAACAAAACTCAGCTGCCCCGCTTCTGGATGGCAGATTGCAGGAGACACTTGGTACTATCAAACCAGCCCGACTTGGCACTGGTGCCACCTTGGGTCTGGGAACCATCCTGCGTATTGTGGATTGTCAGGAGACAGCCAACCACTCTCGGCCACAGAGCCCAATCAAAAACAAAGGTCCGTTTCCCTGGCAAAAAAAACTCAGCTGCCCCGCTTCTGGATGGGAGATTGCAGGAGGCACTTGACACTGTCAAACGAGCCCCACTTGGCACTGGTGCCACCTTGGGTCTGGGAACCATGCTGCGTATCGTGGATTTTCAGGAGCCAGCCGGCCACTGCCAGCCACAGGCCCCCAAACACAAACCACAGCCTTTTTCTCTGGCAAACAAAACTCAGCTGCCCCGCTTCTGGATGGCAGATTGCAGGAGCCACTTGGTACTATCAAACCAGCCCGACTTGGCACTGGTGCCACCTTGGGTCTGGGAACCATCCTGCCTATCGTGGATTTTAAGGAGCCAGCCGGCTACTCCCAGCCACAGGCCCCCAACAAAAACCACGGCCCTTTTTTCTCGCAAACAAAACTTAGCTGCCTCACTTCTGGATGGCAGATTGCAGGAGCCACTTGGTGTAATCAAACCAGCCCGACTTGGCACTGGTGCCACCTTGGGTCTGGGAACCATCCTGCGTATCGTGGATTCTAAGGAGCCAGCCGGCCACTCCCAGCCACAGGCCCCCAAACAAAATCAACGGCGCTGTTCCCTGGAAAACAAAACACGCCTGCCAACTTTTTGATGGAGTTTGCAGGAGCCACTTGGTACTATCAAACCAGCCCGACTTGGCACTGGTGCCACCTTGGGTCTGGGAACCATCCTGCGTATCGTGGATTCTAAGGAGCCAGCCGGCCACTCCTAGCCACAGGCCCCCAAACAAAAACCTAGGCCTATTTCTCTGGCAAACAAAAGTAAGCTGCCCTGCTTCTGGATGGCAGATTGCAGGAGACACTTGGTACTATCAAACCAGCCCAACTTGGCACTGGTGCCACCTTGGATCTGGGAACCATGCTCTGTATCGTGGATATTCAGGGGCCAGCTGGCCACTCTCAGCCATATGCCCCCAAAAACAAACCACGGACCTTTTCTCTGGCAAACAAAACTCAACTGCCCCACTTCTGGATGGCAGATTGCAGGAGCCACTTGGGACTATCACACCAGCACAACATGGCACTGCTGCCACCTTGGATCTGGGAACAATCCTGCGTATCGTACATATTCAGGAACCAGCCGAACACTCCCAGCCACAGGCCCCCAAACACAAACAACGGCCCTTTTCTCTGGCAAACAAAACTCAACTGCCCCTCTTCTGGATGGCAAATTGCAGGACGCACTTGGTACTACAAAAAGAGCCCGACTTGGCAGTGGTGCCACCTTGGCTCTGGGAACCATCCTGCGTATCGAGCATTTTAAGGAGCCAGCCGGCAATTCCCAGCCGTATGCCCCAAAAAGAAACCATGGACCTTTTCTCTGGCAAAAAAAACTCAGCTGTCCCGCTTCTGGATGGCAGATTGCAGGAGTTACTTTGAACCATACAACCAGCCTTACTTGGCACTGGTGCCACCTTGGATCTGGGAACCATCCTGCCTATCGTTGATTTTCAGGGGCCAGCCGGCCACTCTCAGCCATAGGCCCCCAAACACAAACCACAGCCCTTTTCTCTAGCAAACAAAATTCAACTGCCCCGCTTCTGGATGGCAAATTGCAGGAGCCACTGGGTACTACAAAAACAGCCTGACTTGGCACTGGTGCCACCTTGCGTCTGGTTACCATGCGGCGTATCGTGCATTTTAAGGAGCCAGGTGGCCACTCCCAGCCATATGCCCCCAAACACAACCCACGGCCCTTTTCTCTGGCAAACAAAACTCAGCTGCCCCGCTTCTGGATGGCAGATTGCAGGAGACACTTGGTACTATCAAACCAGCCCGACTTGGCACTGGTGCCACCTTGGGTCTGGGAACCATCCTGCGTATTGTGGATTGTCAGGAGACAGCCAACCACTCTCGGCCACAGAGCCCAATCAAAAACAAAGGTCCGTTTCCCTGGCAAAAAAAACTCAGCTGCCCCGCTTCTGGATGGGAGATTGCAGGAGGCACTTGACACTGTCAAACGAGCCCCACTTGGCACTGGTGCCACCTTGGGTCTGGGAACCATGCTGCGTATCGTGGATTTTCAGGAGCCAGCCGGCCACTGCCAGCCACAGGCCCCCAAACACAAACCACAGCCTTTTTCTCTGGCAAACAAAACTCAGCTGCCCCGCTTCTGGATGGCAGATTGCAGGAGCCACTTGGTACTATCAAACCAGCCCGACTTGGCACTGGTGCCACCTTGGGTCTGGGAACCATCCTGCCTATCGTGGATTTTAAGGAGCCAGCCGGCTACTCCCAGCCACAGGCCCCCAACAAAAACCACGGCCCTTTTTTCTCGCAAACAAAACTTAGCTGCCTCACTTCTGGATGGCAGATTGCAGGAGCCACTTGGTGTAATCAAACCAGCCCGACTTGGCACTGGTGCCACCTTGGGTCTGGGAACCATCCTGCGTATCGTGGATTCTAAGGAGCCAGCCGGCCACTCCCAGCCACAGGCCCCCAAACAAAATCAACGGCGCTGTTCCCTGGAAAACAAAACACGCCTGCCAACTTTTTGATGGAGTTTGCAGGAGCCACTTGGTACTATCAAACCAGCCCGACTTGGCACTGGTGCCACCTTGGGTCTGGGAACCATCCTGCGTATCGTGGATTCTAAGGAGCCAGCCGGCCACTCCTAGCCACAGGCCCCCAAACAAAAACCTAGGCCTATTTCTCTGGCAAACAAAAGTAAGCTGCCCTGCTTCTGGATGGCAGATTGCAGGAGACACTTGGTACTATCAAACCAGCCCAACTTGGCACTGGTGCCACCTTGGATCTGGGAACCATGCTCTGTATCGTGGATATTCAGGGGCCAGCCGGCCACTCTCAGCCATATGTCCCCAAACAGAAACCTCGGCCCGTTTCTCTGGCAAACAAAACTCAACTGCCCCTCTTCTGGATGGCAAATTGCAGGATGAACTTGATACTAAAACCGCAGGCCGACTTGGTAGTGGTGACACCTTGGGCCTGGGAACCATCATGCGTATCGAGCATTTTAAGGAGCCAGCCGGCCACTCCCAGCAATATGCCCCCAAAAACAATCCACGGAATTTTCCTCTGGCAAACAAAAATCAGCTGCCTCGCTTCTGGATGGCAGATTGCAGGAGCCACTTTGCACCATCAAACCAGCCCGACTTGGCACTGGTGCCACATTGCATCTGGGAACCATGCTGCCTAGCGTGGATTTTCAGGAGCCAGCCGGCCACTCTCAGCTATATGCCCCCAAACAAAACCCACGGCCCGTTTCCCTGGCAAACAAAATTAAGCTGCCCCGCTTCTGGATGGCAGATTGCAGGACGCACTTGGTAGTATCAAACCAGCAAAACTTGGCACTGGTGCCACCTTGGGTCTGGGAACCATCCTGCGTATCGTGGGTTCAAAGGAGCCAGCCGGTCACTCCCAGCCACAGGCCCCCAAATACAAACAATGTCGCTTTTCCCTGGAAAACAAAACTCGCCTGCCAACTTTTTGATGGCAGATTGCAGGAGCCACTTGGTACTATCAAACCAGCCCAACTTGGCACTGGTGCCACCATGGGTCTGGTAACCATCCTGCCTATTGTAGCTTTCCAGGAGCCAGCCGGACACTCCCAGCCATAGGTCCCCAGTCACAAACCTCGGCCCGTTTCCCTGGCAAACAAAAGTAAGCTACCCCGCTTCTGGATGGCAGATTGCAGGAGCCACTTGGTACTATCAAACCAGCCCAACTTGGCACTGGTGCCACCTTGGGTCTGGGAACCATGCTGCGTAACACAGATTCTAAGGCGCCAGTCGGCCACTACGAGCCACAAGCCCCCAAACACAAACAACGGCGCTATTCTCTGGCAAACAAAACTCAACTGCCCCTCTTCTGGATGGCAAATTGCAGGACGCACTTGGTACTATAAAAACAGCCCGACTTGGCACTGGTGCCCCCTTGGGTCTGGGAACCATCCTGCGTATCGATCTTTTTAATGAGACAGCCGGCCACTCCCAGCCATATGCCCCCAAACACAACCCACGGCCCTTTTCTCTGGCAAACAAAACTCAACTGCACCGCTTCTGGATGGCAGATTGCAGGAGCCACTTGGTACTATCAAACCAGCCCGACTTGGCACTGGTGCCACCTTGGGTCTGGGAACCATCCTGCGTATTGTGGGTTGTCAGGAGCCAGCCGAACACTCTCGGCCACAGACCCCAATTAAAAACAACGGCCCGTTTCACAGGCAAACAAAACTCAGCTGCCCCGCTTCTGGATGGGAGATTGCAGGAGGCACTTGGTGTAATCAAACCAGCCCGACTTGGCACTGGTGCCACCTTGGGTCTGGGAACCATCCTGCGTATCGTGGATTCTAAGGAGCCAGCCGGCCACTCCTAGCCACAGGCCCCCAAACAAAAACCTAGGCCTATTTCTCTGGCAAACAAAAGTAAGCTGCCCTGCTTCTGGATGGCAGATTGCAGGAGACACTTGGTACTATCAAACCAGCCCGACTTGGCACTGGTGCCACCTTGGATCTGGGAACCATGCTCTGTATCGTGGATATTCAGGGGCCAGCCGGCCACTCTCAGCCATATGTCCCCAAACAGAAACCTCGGCCCGTTTCTCTGGCAAACAAAACTCAACTGCCCCTCTTCTGGATGGCAAATTGCAGGATGAACTTGATACTAAAACCGCAGGCCGACTTGGTAGTGGTGACACCTTGGGCCTGGGAACCATCATGCGTATCGAGCATTTTAAGGAGCCAGCCGGCCACTCCCAGCAATATGCCCCCAAAAACAATCCACGGAATTTTCCTCTGGCAAACAAAAATCAGCTGCCTCGCTTCTGGATGGCAGATTGCAGGAGCCACTTTGCACCATCAAACCAGCCCGACTTGGCACTGGTGCCACATTGCATCTGGGAACCATGCTGCCTAGCGTGGATTTTCAGGAGCCAGCCGGCCACTCTCAGCTATATGCCCCCAAACAAAACCCACGGCCCGTTTCCCTGGCAAACAAAATTAAGCTGCCCCGCTTCTGGATGGCAGATTGCAGGACGCACTTGGTACTATCAAACCAGCAAAACTTGGCACTGGTGCCACCTTGGGTCTGGGAACCATCCTGCGTATCGTGGGTTCAAAGGAGCCAGCCGGTCACTCCCAGCCACAGGCCCCCAAATACAAACAATGTCGCTTTTCCCTGGAAAACAAAACTCGCCTGCCAACTTTTTGATGGCAGATTGCAGGAGCCACTTGGTACTATCAAACCAGCCCAACTTGGCACTGGTGCCACCATGGGTCTGGTCACCATCCTGCCTATCGTAGCTTTCCAGGAGCCAGCCGGTCACTCCCAGCCATAGGTCCCCAGTCACAAACCTCGGCCCGTTTCCCTGGCAAACAAAAGTAAGCTACCCCGCTTCTGGATGGCAGATTGCATGAGCCACTTGGTACTATCAAACCAGCCCAACTTGGCACTGGTGCCACCTTGGGTCTGGGAACCATGCTGCGTATCATGGATTTTCAGGAGCCAGCCGGCCACTGCCAGCCACAGGCCCCGAAACACAAAAAACAGCCTTTTTCTCTGGCAAACCAAATTCAGCTGCCCCGCTTCTGGATGGCAGATTGCAGGAACCACTTGGTACTAACAAACCAGCCCGACTTGGCACTGATGCCACCTTGGGTCTGGGAACCATCCTGCGTATCGTGGATTCTAAGGAGCCAGCTGGCCACTCCCAGCCACAGGCCCCAAAACACACACAACGGTGCTTTTCCCTGGAAAACAAAACTCGCCTGCCAAACTTTTGATGGCAGATTGCAGGAGCCACTTGGTATTATCAAACCAGCCCAACTTGGCACTGGTGCCACCATGGGTCTGGTCACCATCCTGCCTATCGTAGCTTTTCAGGAGCCAGCCAGCCACCCCCAGCCAGAGGCCCCCAGACAAATATTTCGGCCCGTTTCCCTGGCAAACAAAAGTAAGCTGCCCTGCTTCTGGATGGCAGATTGCAGGAGCCACTTGGTACCATCAAACCAGCCCAACTTGGCACTGGTGCCAACTCAGGTCTGGGAACCATGCTGCGTATCGTGGGTTCTAAGGAGCCAGCTGGCCACTCCCAGCCACAGGCACCCAAACACAAACAACGGCGCTTTTCCCTGGAAAACAAAACTCGCCTGCCAACTTTTTGATGGCAGATTGCAGGAGCCACTTGGTACTATCAAACCAGCCCAACTTGGCACTGGTGCCACCATGGGTCTGGTCACCATCCTGCCTATCGTAGCTTTTCAGGAGCCAGCCGGTCACTCCCAGCCATAGGCCCCCAGACACAAACCTCGGCCCGTTTCCCTGGCAAACAAAAGTAAGCTGCCCCGCTTCTGCATGGCAGATTGCAGGAGCTACTTAGTACTATCAAACCAGCCCGACTTGGCACTGGTGACACCTCTGGTCTGGGAACCATCCTGCCTATCGTGGATTTTCAGGGGCCAGCCGGCCACTCTCAGCCATATGCCCCAAAAACAAACCACGGCCCTTTTCTCTGGCAAACAAAACTCAACTGCCCCTCTTCTGGATGGCAAATTTTAGGACGCACTTTGTACTACGAAAACCGCCCGACGTGGCACTGGTGCCACCTTGTGTCAGGGAACCATCCTGCATATCGAGCTTTTTAAGGAGCCAGCCGGCCACGCCCAGCCATACACCCCCAAAGACAAACCACGGACCATATCTCTTGGAAACAAAAATCCGCTGCCCCGCGTCTGGATGGCAGATTGCAGGAGCCACTTTGCACCATCAAACTAGCCCGACTTGGCACTGGTGCCACCTTGGGTCTGGGAACAATCCTGCATATCGTGGATTCTAAGGAGCCAGCCGGCCACTCCCAGCCACAGGCCCCCAAACAAAAACAACGGCGCTTTTCCCTGGAAAACAAAATTCGCCTGCCAGCATTTTGATGGCAGATTGCAGGAGCCACTTGGTACGTTCAAATCATCCCAACTTGGCACTGGTGCCACTATGGGTCTGGGAACCATCCTGCCTATTGTAGCATTTCAGGAGCCAGCCGGTCACTCCCAGCCATAGGCCCCCAGACACAAACCTCGGACCGTTTCCCTGGCAAACAAAATTAAGCTGCCCCGATTCTGGATGGCAGATTGCAGGAGCCACTTGGTTGTGTCAAACCAGCCCGACTTGGCACTGGTGCCACCTTGGGTCTGGGAACCATCCTGCGTAACATGGATTCTAAGCAGCCACCCGGCCACTCTGAGCCACAGGCCCCCAAACACAAACAACGGCGCTTTTCCCTGGAAAACAAAACTCGCCTGCCAACTTTTTGATGGCAGACTGCAGGAGCCACTTGGTACTATCAAACCAGCCCAACTTGGCACTGGTGCCACCTCTGGTCTGGGAACCATCCTGCCTATCGTAGCTTTTCAGGAGCCAGCCGGTCACTCCCAGCCATAGACCCCCAGACACAAACCTCGGCCCGTTTCCCTGGAAAACAAAAGTAAGTTACCCCGATTCTGGATGGCAGATTGCAGGAGCCACTTGGTACTATCAAATCAGCCCAACTTGGCACTGGTGCCACCATGGGTCTGGTAAACATCCTGCCTATCGTAGCTTTTCAGGAGCCAGCCGGTCACTCCCTGCCATAGGCCCCCGGACACAAACCTCGGCCCGTTTCCCTGGCAAACAAAAGTAAGCTGCCCCGCTTTTGGATGGCAGATTGCTGGATGCACTTGGTACTTACAAACCAGCCCGACTTGGCCCTGGTGCCACCTTGGCTCTGGGAACCATGCTGCGTAACGTAGATTCTACGAGGACAGGCGGCCACTCCCAGCCACAGGCCTCTAAACAAAAACAACGGCGCTTTTCCCTGGAAAACAAAACTCGCCTGCCAACTTCTTGATGGCAGATTGCAGGAGCCACTTGGTACTATCAAACCAGCCCAACTTGGCACTGGGGCCACCATGGGTCTGGTCACCATCCTGCCTATCGTAGCTTTTCAGGAGCCAGCCGCTCACTCCCAGCCATAGGCCCCCAGACAAATACCTCGGCACGTTTCCCTGGCAAACAAAAGTAGGCTGCCCCGCTTCTGGATGGCAAATTGCAGGACGCACTTGGTACTACGAAAACAGCCCGACTTGGCACTGATGCCACCTTGGGTCAGGGAACAATCCTGTGTATAGAGCTTTTTAAGGAGCCAGCCGGCCACGTCCAGTCATATACCCCCAAAAAAAAAACCACGGAACTTTTCTCCAGCAAACAAAAATCCGCTGCCCCGCGTCTGGATGGCAGATTGCAGGAGCTATTTAGTATTATCAAACCAGCCCGACTTGGCACTGGTGGCACCATGAGTCTGGTAACCATCCTGCCTATCGTAGCTTTTCAGTAGTCAGCCGGTCACTCCCAGCCATAGGGCCCCAGACAAATACCTCGGCCCGTTTCCCTGGGAAACAAAAGTAAGCTGTCCCGCTTCTGGATGGCAGATTGCAGGGGCCACTTGGTACTATCAAACCAGCCCAACTTGTTCCCAGACCCAAGGTGGCACCAGTGCCAAGTGGGGCTGGTTTGATAGTACCAAGTGGCTCCTGCAATCTGCCATCAAAAAGTTGGCAGGCGAGTTTTGTTTTCCAGGGAAAAGCGCCGTAGTTTTTGTTTGGGGGCCTGTGGCTCAGAGTGGCCGGGTGGCTGCTTAGAACCCACGATACGCAGGATGGTTCCCAGACCCAAGGTGGCACCAGTGCCAAGTCGGGCTGGTTTGACACAACCAAGTGGCTCCTGCAATCTGCCATCCAGAATCGGGGCAGCTTAATTTTGTTTGCCAGGGAAACGGTCCGAGGTTTGTGTCTGGGGGCCTATGGCTGGGAGTGACCGGCTGGCTCCTGAAATGCTACAATAGGCAGGATGGTTCCCAGACCCATGGTGGCACCAGTGCCAAGTTGGGATGATTTGATAGTACCAAGTGGCTCCTGCAATCTGCCATCAAAATTTGGCAGGCGAATTTTGTTTTCCAGGGAAAAGCGCCGTTGTTTGTGTTTGGGGGCCTGTGGCTGGGAGTGGCCGGCTGGCTCCTTAGAATCCACGATATGCAGGATTGTTCCCAGACCCAAGGTGGCACCAGTGCCAAGTCGGGCTGGTTTGATGGTGCAAAGTGGCTCCTGCAATCTGCCATACAGACGCGGGGCAGCGGATTTTTGTTTCCAAGAGAAATGGTCCGTGGTTTGTTTTTGGGGGTTTATGGCTGGGCGTGGCCGGCTGGCTCCTTAAAAAGCTCGATATGCAGGATGGTTCCCTGACACAAGGTGGCACCAGTGCCACGTCGGGCGGTTTTCGTAGTACAAAGTGCGTCCTAAAATTTGCCATCCAGAAGAGGGGCAGTTGAGTTTTGTTTGCCAGAGAAAAGGGCCGTGGTTTGTTTTTGGGGGCATATGGCTGAGAGTGGCCGGCTGGCTCCTGAAAAGCTACGATAGGCAGGATGTTTACCAGACCCATGGTGGCACCAGTGCCAAGTTGGGCTGATTTGATAGTACCAAGTGGCTCCTGCAATCTGCCATCCAGAATCGGGGTAGCTTACTTTTGTTTTCCAGGGAAACGGGCCGAGGTTTGTGTCTGGGGGTCTATGGTTGGGAGTGGCCGGCTGGCTCCTTAGAAACCACGATACGCAGCATGGTTCCCAGACAAGAGGTGCCACCAGTGCCAAGTTGGGCTGGTTTGATACTACCAAGTGGTTCCTGCAATCTGCCATCCAGAAGCGGGGCAGCTTACTTTTTTTTGCCAGGGAAACGGATCGTTGTTTGTGTTTGGGGGCCTATGGCTGGGACTGACCGGCTGGCTCCATAAAATCCACGATAAGCAGCATGGTTCCCAGACCAGAGGTGGCACCAGTGCCAAGTCGGGCTGGTTTGATAGTACCAAGTGGCTCCTGCAATCTGCCATCCAGAAGCGGGGCAGCTTACTTTTGTTTGCCAGGGAAACGGGCCGAGGTTTGTGTCTCGGGGCCTATGGCAGGCAGTGACCGGCTGGCTCCTGAAAGCTACGATAGGCAGGATGGTGACCAGACCCATGGTGGCACCAGTGCCAAGTTGGGCTGGTTTGATAGTACCAAGTGGCTCCTGCAATCTGCCATCAAGAAGTTGGCAGGCGAGTTTTGTTGTCCAGGGAAAAGCGCCGTTGTTTGTGTTTGGGGGCCTGTGGTTGGGAGTGGCCGGCTGGCTCCTTAGAAACCACGATACGCAGGATGGTTCCCAGACCAGAGGTGGCACCAGTGCCAAGTCGGGCTGGTTTGATAGTACCAAGTGGCTCCTGCAATCTGCCATCCAGAAGCGGGGCAGCTTACTTTTGTTTGCCACGGAAACGGGCCGTTGTTTGTGTTTGGGGGCCTGTGGCTGGGAGTGGCCGACTGGCTCCTTAGAATCCACGATACGCAGGATGGTTCCCAGACCAGAGGTGGCACCAGTGCCAAGTCGGGCTGGTTTGATAGTACCAAGTGGCTCCTGCAATCTGCCATCCAGAAGCGGGGCAGCTTAATTTTCTTTGCCAGGGAAACGGGCCGAGCTTTGTGTCTGGGGGCCTATGGCTGGGAGTGACCGGCTGGCTCCTGAAAAGTTACGATAGGAAGGATGGTGACCAGACCCATGGTGGCACCAGTGCCAAGTTGGGCTGATTTGATAGTACCAAGTGGCTCCTGCAATCTGCCATCAAAACGTTGGTAGGCGAGTTTTGTTTTCCAGGGAAAAGCGCCGTTGTTTGTGTTTGGGGGCCTGTGGCTGGGAGTGGCCGGCTGGCTCCTTAGAATCCACGATACGCAGGATGGTTCCCAGACTTGTCGTGGCACCAGTGCCAAGTCGGGCTGGTTTGATAGTACCAAGTGGATCCTGCAATCTGCCATCCAGAAGCGGGGCAGCTTACTTTTGTTTGCCAGGGAAACGGGCCGAGGTTTTTGTCTGGGGGCCTATGGCTGGGAGTGACCGGCTGGCTCCTGAAAAGCTACGATAGGCAGGATGGTGACCAGACCCATGGTGGCAGCAGTGCCAAGTTGGGCTGGTTTGATAGTACCAAGTGGCTCCTGCAATCTGCCATCAAAAAGTTGGCAGGCGAGTTTTGTTTTCCAGGGAAAAGCGCCGTTGTTTGTGTTTGGGTGCCTGTGGTGGGAGTGGCCGGCTGGCTCTTTAGAATCCACGATACGCAGGATGGTTCCCAGACCAGTGGTGGCACCAGTGCCAAGTCGGGCGGGTTTGATAGTAACAAGTGCGTCCTACAATCTGCCATCCAGAAGCAGGGCAGCTTACTTTTGTTTTCCAGGGAAACGGGCCGAGGTTTTTGTCTGGGGGCCTATGGCTGGGAGTGACCGGCTGGCTCGTGAAAAGCTACGATAGGCAGGATGGTGACCAGACCCATGGCGGCACCAGTGCCAAGTTGGGCTGGTTTGATAGTACCAAGTGGCTCCTGCAATCTTCCATGATCACGTGGAGAAATACTTTCTGGTTTCAGCCTCTTGCTCTTTCTTCTCTCCCTCAACTTCTCTATCACCTCTCATCTGGTTCACATGCGCTGTCTTCAAGGTCCACAGGCTACTTTTCACAGAATCTTCTGGCCTGATGAAGTAAGAATGATGAATAGAACAGAGCTGGGATCTATTTTCCAGTTTGGATAAAATGCATTCTGCACACAAATCCAAGGAGAACGGGCTGCCCCGATGCCCAGAAAATCTTTCACTCCTGCTAGTGTTCTACGTCAACCGCAACTTAGTCTGAAAGAAAAGCTTTTTCTCTGAGAGCATCTGAGAGGTTTGCATGAAGCACTGATATCTGACATATGCAATTTTGAATAGGAGAGGAAAAAGAAAATGGCAAGGAGTTTTTAATTTTAGTGGTTTCAATTTTAATTTCCGTGCACTTTTTCAAAACTTGTCAGCTCAAATGCCCATCAACATCTTTTAGTCATCTGTAAGTCAGTATTCATATAAAATGTGCTTCAAATCCAAAGAATTTCAAATTTGCACTCCAAGCTTCTATGCCTAGATTTATGATTTCCTACACATATTAGATGAAAGGAAGGCCTTTTTTACTGTGGGAGTGCTGGAACACTGGAACAGGTTGCCCAGAGAAGTTGTGGGTGTCCCATCCCTGAAAGTATTCAAGGTCACCTTGGACGGGGCTTGGAGCAGCAACAAAGGAGAAGCTTGATGGTAGAGAAACAAAGTTGGACTATAGAAGAAACTCGGATTGAAGTATAGGATCAAGTTTTCTCTCAGCTCTTGGGGTAAATTCAAAGTTGTACAAAATGACATTTATCTGTGCTATTCACTACTGTAACAGAAAGTTTCATGAAAACTGTACAGAAGATAGTAAATTTTAAAAGAGATAAGAATTACAGCATAAAATCCATGGGATAGGTTACAACATGAGACACTCTCTAAGAGAAAATCTCTGTGTTTCAGCACTTCATCGGGGTAAGATTTCATGAAGTGCCAAAGAAGGCGGCAAAATATCATTCGGGACATTATTTACTGGAATTCAGCCTGGCCATTAGTAGGAACTGCCTTTGAACATATCATGTAGATATACCACACACACTTTCCCTTCACTGAAAAATTACTGTTTACAACAAATAAGCAATTGACAATCAAAATTGATTGAAAGCATCTTAAACATGTCAAGTATTTCATTGTAGATGATCTGTGATCCAAATGCTTCTTCCACCTTCGAGAGGGACAGAAGAATTCTTCCATATCATGATGGTTTAAAATTGTATCAACCAATGTTTTCTGCTGAAAAGATATCATCTATTTTTTTCTATTTTTGGAAGAAAATATTCCTAGACATACAACAGGTGAGAACTAAGTAATTTTAAAGAAACAAATGAAATGAAAATATTCTGTAAATAGAATGAAATGAAAAGCTGTGTTTTAAATAGGAGCTAAATATTAAACAGAATTTTTGTACCAGGCATTTGAATTACTGCACCAGCTCTTTTGCCCATCAAGAGAGGCATTTAGCATTTCAGTCTTTTCCAAGGTGTTCATGATCTGCTATGCTGATCTCTGTGTGTGCCTAGGTGTGTGTGGAGGGGGGGGCATATGAAGGGGAGTGTGTATGTTTGCTTTACAATTGTTGTGGCAGATTCATGCCTCAGCTCCACATTTTGTTTTAAAAAGGTCACACCGAGTGGATATGAAGTTTACTATCAACAAGAGATCGATTCCCAAATCATCCATTTGACTCTCCCTTATAAATCATGTGCTTTGTTGCATATTTTATCAAATATACTTTCAAGCCAGATGGAGGAAGGAGGATGTGGGAATCCCTCCACCATCTTGCAACTTTTATGTAAGTAGGTTTTCAAGAAAATCATCATTTCTCTTTTAAATATGTCTGGAACAGGCATGATGGTAGTGTCAACCTGTTGGAGTTTTTGTTGCTGGAAGAAGTTGTACAAAAGGATTGGTTTTTACATTGACCAGTTACTGAATCAAGCGCAGGAATACATTGGAAATTTAGCTGGGGGTTCCTTTTCCCAGCAGACTACTTCTAGAACGAGCTTGTACACTGAAGCTGACTCTTTTGCTCTCTTTTTGTTTCTTTCCTATTTTCTTGGCTTCTTTGCCACTATCTAGACAATTTTGGAACTTTGTTCCCAACTAAAATGGTTTCAATAGTCTGATTGTGATCATACATTTTTACAAGGAATTTTTAAAATCTTTCCTCGAGTCCAGAAAGTCAAGGACTTAGATCTTTTTCTTCCCTTATCAATATTGCCATGAAATTGATAAATAAAGACCAACTCTTTATTTTTGTTTTTAACCCACGTAGATAATTCCCATCCATTAATCCATTTTGTGGACCAATAGCTGCCATTCTGATGGAAGCTGTCACTTCTTAACAATAGGCATTCTGTGACTATGTTGACAGCACTTTGGGTGAAGATCCTAACTGGTCTTAGATATACATAGGGAGAAATTTGCTCAGCCAGTGTCAGTCTTAAGCATGCGTATCAGAAGATCTTTCTAGAGCTGGGAATTTTCCCATGAAAGGGATTCAGTTAGGGAAGAGACACTTGTGCCAGAGTTTTACATTCTTCTTGAACACTGCTTAAGGAACTTAGATGCCATGTCCATTTGGATCTCTGTCTGCACAGAACTTTGTCATGCCAGCGCTTTGAAATGCATCTTGAAGAGAATTCACTAGCACAGAATGAAAGAGAGTGGAAGGGGTTGGTGGGGCTAACCAGGCCCAACCCCCCTGCCTAAACCAGGATACCTAGAGCCTCTTGCCCAGGATTCTATCTGGGTGTACTTTTAATGTCTTCAAAGATCCAGGCTCCACAATCTTTCTGGGCAGTCTGTGCCGTGGTTCAGTCACCCTGACAGTAAAGAAACATTTACTGATGTTCAAAGGCAATCTCCTGTATTTCAGTGTGTGCCCACTGCCTCTTGTCTTTTCCCTCAGCATCACTGAAAAGACACTGATTCCCTCCCCTTTGCACTATTGCTTCCATATGTATGTGTGATGCCATGTAGAGGTATGTCAAAAACCTCCCTGAAGCCCAGGCAGATAATATTCCCTTCATCTACCAGTCAAGTTGATTCATCAGAGGAGTTTAAAGTGATGTTCAGCATGAAATTCCCCTGAAAAATCATGCTAACTACATTATTTGGTCATCTGTCATGTGCCTGGCAAGGATTTCCAGGAAGAGCTGCTTCATCAACTTCCTGGGGATAAAAAAGAGGCTGGCTGGTTTGTACTATGGCGAGTCCTCTTAATTGCCTTTTTTGAAGATGGGTGTCATTTGCTAACATCCACTCTTTAGCCTCTCTTGTCGTCTACATCTTAGCAAAACGCTTTTCCACTATGTCTGGCTAGGAAAAACTGTGCCAGCACAGAAAACATCTCCCATCGTGTTCTAGAAGTTGCACGGATGTCTGCCAAGTGTTTGGCAGGAAGAAAAGAAAAGTTGTCCAAAACAGCTTCCAATCGAATGTTCCTGTGATTGGAAAAGTCAGGAGAGTGCAAAGGTACTGTTTTCTATCAGTTGGCAAGGTGCGCACACAATCCCAGTGTTGTACAGCTTGCTTCTTCACCTTCCCGAAGCTGCCGCTCTCGCCGGCTGCCGGAGCCCAAGAAGCGGTTTCTTCGCGCAAAGACGATTGTGCCGCTCACAGGGCTCTCCTTAGCGCGGCTTCTGCCGAAAGACGCCCGGCAGCGGCTCTTACCTCCGGAGAGCATCCTACCTTCGTCTTTAGCTCCTCTTCTCATCTACACCTCGGCAAAAAGCTTTTCCACTATGTCTGGCTAGGAAAAACTGTGCCAGCACAGAAAACATCTCCCATCGTGTTCTAGAAGTTGCACGGATGTCTGCCAAGTGTTTGGCAGGAAGAAAAGAAAAGTTGTCCAAAACAGCTTCCAATCGAATGTTCCTGTGATTGGAAAAGTCAGGAGAGTGCAAAGGTACTGTTTTCTATCAGTTGGCAAGGTGCGCACACAATCCCAGTGTTGTACAGCTTGCTTCTTCACCTTACCGAAGCTGCCGCTCTCGCCGGCTGCCGGAGCCCAAGAAGCGGCTTCTTCGCGCAAAGACGATTGTGCCGCTCACAGGGCTCTCCTTAGCGCGGCTTCTGCCGAAAGACGCCCGGCAGCGGCTCTTACCTCCGGAGAGCATCCTACCTTCGTCTTTCGCGTCTTTTCTAGTCTACATTTAGCAAAACGCTTTTCCACTATGTCTGGCTAGGAAAAACCGTGCCAGCACAGAAAACATCTCCCATCGTTTTCTAGAAGTTGCACGGATGTCTGCCAAGTGTTTGGGAGGAAGAAAAGAAAAGTTGTCCAAAACAGCTTCCAATCGAATGTTCATGTGATTGGAAAAGTCAGGAGTGCAAAGGTACTGTTTTCTATCAGTTGGCAAGGTGCGCACACAATCCCAGTGTTGTACAGCTTGCTTCTTCACCTTCCCGAAGCTGCCACTCTCAGGAGGTAAGAGCCGCTGCCGGGCGTCTTTCGGCAGAAGCCGCGCTAAGGAGAGCACTGTGAGCGGCACAATCGTCTTTGCGCGAAGAAGCCGCTTCTTCGGCTCCGGCAGCCGGCGAGAGCGGCAGCTTCGGGAAGGTGAAGAAGCAAGCTGTACAACACTGGGATTGTGTGCGCACCTTGCCAACTGATAGAAAACAGTACCTTTGCACTCTCCTGACTTTTCCAATCACAGGAACATTTGTTTGGAAGCGTTTTGGACAACTTTTCTTTTCTTCCTGCCAAACACTTGGCAGACATCCGTGCAACTTCTAGAACACGATGGGAGATGTTTTCTGTGCTGGCACAGTTTTTCCTAGCCAGACATAGTGGAAAAGCGTTTTGCTAAGATGTAGACTACAAAAGACGCGAAAGACGAAGGTAGGATGCTCTCCGGAGGTAAGAGCCGCTGCCGGGCGTCTTTCGGCAGAAGCCGCGCTAAGGAGAGCCCTGTGAGCGGCACAACCGTCTTTGCGCGAAGAAGCCGCTTCTTGGGCTCCGGCAGCCGGCGAGAGCGGCAGCTTCGGGAAGGTGAAGAAGCAAGCTGTACAACACTGGGATTGTGTGCGCACCTTGCCAACTGATAGAAAACAGTACCTTTGCACTCTCCTGACTTTTCCAATCACAGGAACATTCGATTGGAAGCTGTTTTGGACAACTTTTCTTTTCTTCCTGCCAAACACTTGGCAGACATCCGTGCAACTTCTAGAACACGATGGGAGATGTTTTCTGTGCTGGCACAGTTTTTCCTAGCCAGACATAGTGGAAAAGCGTTTTGCTAAGATGTAGACTACAAAAGACGCGAAAGACGAAGGTAGGATGCTCTCCGGAGGTAAGAGCCGCTGCCGGGTGTCTTTCGGCAGAAGCCGCGCTAAGCAGAGGCCTGTGAGCGGCACAATCGTCTTTGCGCGAAGAAGCCGCTTCTTCGGCTCCGGCAGCCGGCGAGAGCGGCAGCTTCGGGAAGGTGAAGAAGCAAGCTGTACAACACTGGGATTGTGTGCGCACCTTGCCAACTGATAGAAAACAGTACCTTTGCACTCTCCTGACTTTTCCAATCACAGGAACATTCGATTGGAAGCTGTTTTGGACAACTTTTCTTTTCTTCCTGCCAAACACTTGGCAGACATCCGTGCAACTTCTAGAACACGATGGGAGATGTTTTCTGTGCTGGCACAGTTTTTCCTAGCCAGACATAGTGGAAAAGCTTTTTGCCGAGGTGTAGATGAGAAGAGGAGCTAAAGACGAAGGTAGGATGCTCTCCGGAGGTAAGAGCCGCTGCCGGGCGTCTTTCGGCAGAAGCCGCGCTAAGGAGAGCACTGTGAGCGGCACAATCGTCTTTGCGCGAAGAAGCCGCTTCTTGGGCTCCGGCAGCCGGCGAGAGCGGCAGCTTCGGGAAGGTGAAGAAGCAAGCTGTACAACACTGGGATTGTGTGCGCACCTTGCCAACTGATAGAAAACAGTACCTTTGCACTCTCCTGACTTTTCCAATCACAGGAACATTCGATTGGAAGCTGTTTTGGACAACTTTTCTTTTCTTCCTGCCAAACACTTGGCAGACATCCGTGCTACATCTAGAACACGATGGGAGATGTTTTCTGTACTGGCACAGTTTTTCCTAGCCAGACATAGTGGAAAAGCTTTTTGCCGAGGTGTAGATGAGAAGAGGAGCTAAAGACGAAGGTAGGATGCTCTCCGGAGGTAAGAGCCGCTGCCGGGCGTCTTTCGGCAGAAGCCGCGCTAAGGAGAGCCCTGTGAGAGGCACAATCGTCTTTGCGCGAAGAAGCCGCTTCTTGGGCTCCGGCAGCCGGCGAGAGCGGCAGCTTCGGGAAGGTGAAGAAGCAAGCTGTACAACACTGGGATTGTGTGCGCACCTTGCCAACTGATAGAAAACAGTACCTTTGCACTCTCCTGACTTTTCCAATCACAGGAACATTCGATTGGAAGCTGTTTTGGACAACTTTTCTTTTCTTCCTGCCAAACACTTGGCAGACATCCGTGCAACGTCTAGAACACGATGGGAGATGTTTTCTGTGCTGGCACAGTTTTTCCTAGCCAGACATAGTGGAAAAGCTTTTTGCCGAGGTGTAGATGAGAAGAGGAGCTAAAGACGAAGGTAGGATGCTCTCCGGAGGTAAGAGCCGCTGCCGGGCGTCTTTCGGCAGAAGCCGCGCTAAGGAGAGCACTGTGAGCGGCACAATCGTCTTTGCGCGAAGAAGCCGCTTCTTGGGCTCCGGCAGCAGGCGAGAGCGGCAGCTTCGGGAAGGTGAAGAAGCAAGCTGTACAACACTGGGATTGTGTGCGCACCTTGCCAACTGATAGAAAACAGTACTTTGCACTCTCCTGACTTTTCCAATCACAGGAACATTCGATTGGAAGCTGTTTTGGACAACTTTTCTTTTCTTCCTGCCAAACACTTGGCAGACATCCGTGAAACTTCTAGAACACGATGGGAGATGTTTTCTGTGCTGGCACAGTTTTTCCTAGCCAGACATAGTGGAAAAGCGTTTTGCTAAGATGTAGACGACAAGAGAGGCTAAAGAGTGGATGTTAGCAAATGACACCCATCTTCAAAAAAGGCAATTAAGAGGACTCGCCATAGTACAAACCAGCCAGCCTCTTTTTTATCCCCAGGAAGTTGATGAAGCAGCTCTTCCTGGAAATCCTTGCCAGGCACATGACAGATGACCAAATAATGTAGTTAGCATGATTTTTCAGGGGAATTTCATGCTGAACATCACTTTAAACTCCTCTGATGAATCAACTTGACTGGTAGATGAAGGGAATATTTTCTGCCTGGGCTTCAGGGAGGTTTTTGACATACCTCTACATGGCATCACACATACATATGGAAGCAATAGTGCAAAGGGGAGGGAATCAGTGTCTTTTCAGTGATGCTGAGGGAAAAGACAAGAGGCAGTGGGCACACACTGAAATACAGGAGATTGCCTTTGAACATCAGTAAATGTTTCTTTACTGTCAGGGTGACTGAACCACGGCACAGACTGCCCAGAAAGATTGTGGAGCCTGGATCTTTGAAGACATTAAAAGTACACCCAGATAGAATCCTGGGCAAGAGGCTCTAGGTATCCTGGTTTAGGCAGGGGGGTTGGGCCTGGTTAGCCCCACCAACCCCTTCCACTCTCTTTCATTCTGTGCTAGTGAATTCTCTTCAAGATGCATTTCAAAGCACTGGCATGACAAAGTTCTGTGCAGACAGAGATCCAAATGGACATGGCATCTAAGTTCCTTAAGCAGTGTTCAAGAAGAATGTAAAACTCTGGCACAAGTGTCTCTTCCCTAACTGAATCCCTTTCATGGGAAAATTCCCAGCTCTAGAAAGATCTTCTGATACGCATGCTTAAGACTGACACTGGCTGAGCAAATTTCTCCCTATGTATATCTAAGACCAGTTAGGATCTTCACCCAAAGTGCTGTCAACATAGTCACAGAATGCCTATTGTTAAGAAGTGACAGCTTCCATCAGAATGGCAGCTATTGGTCCACAAAATGGATTAATGGATGGGAATTATCTACGTGGGTTAAAAACAAAAATAAAGAGTTGGTCTTTATTTATCAATTTCATGGCAATATTGATAAGGGAAGAAAAAGATCTAAGTCCTTGACTTTCTGGACTCGAGGAAAGATTTTAAAAATTCCTTGTAAAAATGTATGATCACAATCAGACTATTGAAACCATTTTAGTTGGGAACAAAGTTCCAAAATTGTCTAGATAGTGGCAAAGAAGCCAAGAAAATAGGAAAGAAACAAAAAGAGAGCAAAAGAGTCAGCTTCAGTGTACAAGCTCGTTCTAGAAGTAGTCTGCTGGGAAAAGGAACCCCCAGCTAAATTTCCAATGTATTCCTGCGCTTGATTCAGTAACTGGTCAATGTAAAAACCAATCCTTTTGTACAACTTCTTCCAGCAACAAAAACTCCAACAGGTTGACACTACCATCATGCCTGTTCCAGACATATTTAAAAGAGAAATGATGATTTTCTTGAAAACCTACTTACATAAAAGTTGCAAGATGGTGGAGGGATTCCCACATCCTCCTTCCTCCATCTGGCTTGAAAGTATATTTGATAAAATATGCAACAAAGCACATGATTTATAAGGGAGAGTCAAATGGATGATTTGGGAATCGATCTCTTGTTGATAGTAAACTTCATATCCACTCGGTGTGACCTTTTTAAAACAAAATGTGGAGCTGAGGCATGAATCTGCCACAACAATTGTAAAGCAAACATACACACTCCCCTTCATATGCCCCCCCCTCCACACACACCTAGGCACACACAGAGATCAGCATAGCAGATCATGAACACCTTGGAAAAGACTGAAATGCTAAATGCCTCTCTTGATGGGCAAAAGAGCTGGTGCAGTAATTCAAATGCCTGGTACAAAAATTCTGTTTAATATTTAGCTCCTATTTAAAACACAGCTTTTCATTTCATTCTATTTACAGAATATTTTCATTTCATTTGTTTCTTTAAAATTACTTAGTTCTCACCTGTTGTATGTCTAGGAATATTTTCTTCCAAAAATAGAAAAAAATAGATGATATCTTTTCAGCAGAAAACATTGGTTGATACAATTTTAAACCATCATGATATGGAAGAATTCTTCTGTCCCTCTCGAAGGTGGAAGAAGCATTTGGATCACAGATCATCTACAATGAAATACTTGACATGTTTAAGATGCTTTCAATCAATTTTGATTGTCAATTGCTTATTTGTTGTAAACAGTAATTTTTCAGTGAAGGGAAAGTGTGTGTGGTATATCTACATGATATGTTCAAAGGCAGTTCCTACTAATGGCCAGGCTGAATTCCAGTAAATAATGTCCCGAATGATATTTTGCCGCCTTCTTTGGCACTTCATGAAATCTTACCCCGATGAAGTGCTGAAACACAGAGATTTTCTCTTAGAGAGTGTCTCATGTTGTAACCTATCCCATGGATTTTATGCTGTAATTCTTATCTCTTTTAAAATTTACTATCTTCTGTACAGTTTTCATGAAACTTTCTGTTACAGTAGTGAATAGCACAGATAAATGTCATTTTGTACAACTTTGAATTTACCCCAAGAGCTGAGAGAAAACTTGATCCTATACTTCAATCCGAGTTTCTTCTATAGTCCAACTTTGTTTCTCTACCATCAAGCTTCTCCTTTGTTGCTGCTCCAAGCCCCGTCCAGGGTGACCTTGAATACTTTCAGGGATGGGACACCCACAACTTCTCTGGGCAACCTGTTCCAGTGTTCCAGCACTCCCACAGTAAAAAAGGCCTTCCTTTCATCTAATATGTGTAGGAAATCATAAATCTAGGCATAGAAGCTTGGAGTGCAAATTTGAAATTCTTTGGATTTGAAGCACATTTTATATGAATACTGACTTACAGATGACTAAAAGATGTTGATGGGCATTTGAGCTGACAAGTTTTGAAAAAGTGCACGGAAATTAAAATTGAAACCACTAAAATTAAAAACTCCTTGCCATTTTCTTTTTCCTCTCCTATTCAAAATTGCATATGTCAGATATCAGTGCTTCATGCAAACCTCTCAGATGCTCTCAGAGAAAAAGCTTTTCTTTCAGACTAAGTTGCGGTTGACGTAGAACACTAGCAGGAGTGAAAGATTTTCTGGGCATCGGGGCAGCCCGTTCTCCTTGGATTTGTGTGCAGAATGCATTTTATCCAAACTGGAAAATAGATCCCAGCTCTGTTCTATTCATCATCCTTACTTCATCAGGCCAGAAGATTCTGTGAAAAGTAGCCTGTGGACCTTGAAGACAGCGCATGTGAACCAGATGAGAGGTGATAGAGAAGTTGAGGGAGAGAAGAAAGAGCATGAGGCTGAAACCAGAAAGTATTTCTCCACGTGATCATGGAAGATTGCAGGAGCCACTTGGTACTATCAAACCAGCCCAACTTGGCACTTGTGCCACCTTGGGTCTGGGAGCCATGTTGCATATCGTGCATTTTAAGGAGCCAGCTGGCCACACCCAGCCATATGCCCCCAAACACAAACCAAGGCCCTTTTCTCTGGCAAACAAAACTCAGCTGCCCTGCTTCTGGATGGCAGATTGCAGGAACCACTTGGTACTATCAAACCAGCCCAACTTGGCACTGGTGCCACCATGGGTCTGGTCACCATCCTGCCTATTGTAGCTTTTCAGGAGCCAGCCGGTCACTCTCAGCCATAGGCCCCCAAACACAAACCTCGGCCCGTTTCCCTGGCAAACAAAAGTAAGCTGCCCCGCTTCTGCATGGCAGATTGCAGGAGCTACTTAGTACTATCAAATCAGCCCGACTTGGCACAGGTGCCACCTTGGATCTGGGAACCATCCTGTGTATCGTGGATTTTCAGGGGCCAGCCGGCCACTCTCAGCCATATGCCCCCAAAAACAAACCACGGACCTTTTCTCTGGCAAACAAAAATCAGCTGCCCCACTTCTGGATGGCAGATTGCAGGAGCCACTTGGGACTATCACACCAGCACAACATGGCACTGCTGCCACCTTGGATCTGGGAACAATCCTGCGTATCGTACATATTCAGGAACCAGCCGAACACTCCCAGCCACAGGCCCCCAAACACAAACAACGGCCCTTTTCTCTGGCAAACAAAACTCAACTGCCCCTCTTTTGGATGGCAAATTGCAGGACGCACTTGGTACTACAAAAAGAGCCCGACTTGGCAGTGGTGCCACCTTGGCTCTGGGAACCATCCTGTGTATCGAGCATTTTAAGGAGCCAGCCGGCAATTCCCAGCCGTATGCCCCAAAAAGAAACCATGGACCTTTTCTCTGGCAAAAAAAACTCAGCTGTCCCGCTTCTGGATGGCAGATTGCAGGAGTTACTTTGAACCATACAACCAGCCTTACTTGGCACTGGTGCCACCTTGGATCTGGGAACCATCCTGCCTATCGTTGATTTTCAGGGGCCAGCCGGCCACTCTCAGCCATAGGCCCCCAAACACAAACCACAGCCCTTTTCTCTAGCAAACAAAATTCAACTGCCCCGCTTCTGGATGGCAAATTGCAGGAGCCACTGGGTACTACAAAAACAGCCTGACTTGGCACTGGTGCCACCTTGCGTCTGGTTACCATGCGGCGTATCGTGCATTTTAAGGAGCCAGGTGGCCACTCCCAGCCATATGCCCCCAAACACAACCCACGGCCCTTTTCTCTGGCAAACAAAACTCAGCTGCCCCGCTTCTGGATGGCAGATTGCAGGAGACACTTGGTACTATCAAACCAGCCCGACTTGGCACTGGTGCCACCTTGGGTCTGGGAACCATCCTGCGTATTGTGGATTGTCAGGAGACAGCCGACCACTCTCGGCCACAGAGCCCAATCAAAAACAAAGGTCCGTTTCCCTGGCAAAAAAAACTCAGCTGCCCCGCTTCTGGATGGCAGATTGCAGGAGCCACTTGGTACTATCAAACCAGCCCGACTTGGCACTGGTGCCACCTTGGGTCTGGGAACCATCCTGCCTATCGTGGATTTTAAGGAGCCAGCCGGCTACTCCCAGCCACAGGCCCCCAACAAAAACCACGGCCCTTTTTTCTCGCAAACAAAACTTAGCTGCCTCACTTCTGGATGGCAGATTGCAGGAGCCACTTGGTGTAATCAAACCAGCCCGACTTGGCACTGGTGCCACCTTGGGTCTGGGAACCATCCTGCGTATCGTGGATTCTAAGGAGCCAGCCGGCCACTCCCAGCCACAGGCCCCCAAACAAAATCAACGGCGCTGTTCCCTGGAAAACAAAACACGCCTGCCAACTTTTTGATGGAGTTTGCAGGAGCCACTTGGTACTATCAAACCAGCCCGACTTGGCACTGGTGCCACTTTGGGTCTGGGAAACATCCTGCGTATCGTGGATTCTTAGGAGCCAGCCGGCCACTCCTAGCCACAGGCCCCCAAACAAAAACCTAGGCCTATTTCTCTGGCAAACAAAAGTAAGCTGCCCTGCTTCTGGATGGCAGATTGCAGGAGACACTTGGTACTATCAAACCAGCCCAACTTGGCACTGGTGCCACCTTGGGTCTGGGAACCATCCTGCGTATCGTGGATTCTAAGGAGCCAGCTGGCCACTCCCAGCCACAGGCCCCCAAACACAAACAACGGCGCTTTTCCCTGGAAAACAAAACTCGCCTGCCAACTTTTTGATGGCAGATTGCAGGAGCCACTTGGTACTATCAAATCAGCCCAACTTGGCACTGGTGCCACCATGGGTCTGGTCACCATCCTGCCTATCGTAGCTTTTCAGGAGCCAGCCGGTCACTCCCAGCCATAGGCCCCCAGACAAAAACCTCGGCCCGTTTCCCTGGCAAACAAAAGTAAGCTGCCCCGCTTCTGGATGGCAGATTGCAGGACGCACTTGGTACTATCAAACCAGCCCAACTTGGAAATGGTGCCACCTTGGGTCTGGGAACCATCCTGCGTATCGTGGATTCTAAGGAGCCAGCGGGCCACTCCCAGCCACAGGCCCCCAAATACAAACAACGGCGCTTTTCCCTGGAAAACAAAACTCGCCTGCCAAATTTTTGATGGCAGATTGCAGGAGCCACTTGGTACTATCAAATCAGCCCAACTTGGCACTGGTGCCACCATGGATCTGGTCACCATCCTGCCTATCGTAGCTGTTCAGGTGCCAGCCGGTCACTCCCAGCCATAGGAACCAAGACACAAACCTCGGCCCGTTTCCCTGGCAAACAAAAGTAAGCTGCCCCGCTTCTGGATGGCAGATTGCAGGAGCCACTTTGCACCATCAAACTGGCCCGACTTGTCACTGGTGCCACCTCAGGTCTGGGAACCCTCCTGCGTATCGTGGATTCCAATTAGCAAGACGGCCACTCCCAGCCACAGGCCCCCAAACACAAACAATGGCGCTTTTCCCTGGAAAACAAAACTCGCCTGCCAACTTTTTGATGGCAGATTGCAGGAGCCACTTGGTACTATCAAACCAGCCCAACTTGGCACTGCTGACACCATGGGTCTGGTCACCTTCCTGCCTATCGTAGCTTTTCAGGAGCCAGCCGGTCACTCCCAGCCATAGGCCCCCAGACACAAAGCTCGGCCCGTTTCCCTGGCAAACAAAAGTAAGCTGCCCCGCTTCTGGATGGCAGATTTCAGGATCCACTTGTTATTATCAAACCAGCCCGACTTGGTACTGGTGCCACCTCTGGTCTGGGAACCATCCTGCGTATCGTGGATTCTAAGGAGCCAGCCGGCCACTCCCAGCCACAGGCCCCCAAAAAAAAACATCGGCGCTTTTCCCTGGAAAACAAAACTCGCCTGCCAACATTTTGATGGCAGATTGCAGGAACCACTTGGTACTATCAAACCAGCCCAACTTGGCACTGGTGCCACCTTGGGTCTGGGAACCATCCGGCGTATCGTGTGTTTAAAGGAGCCAGCCGGCCACTCCAGCCACAGGCCCGCAGACACAAACAACGGCGCTTTTCCCTGGAAAACAAAGCTTGCCTGCTGACTTTTGATGGCAGATTGCAGGAGCCACTTTGTACTTTGAAATCAGCCGAACATGGCTCTGGTGCCACCATGGGTCTGGTCACCATCCTGCCTATCGTAGCTTTTCAGGAGCCAGCCGGTCACTCCCAGCCATAGGCCCCCAGACACAAAGCTCGGCCCGTTTCCCTGGCAAACAAAAGTAAGCTACCCCGCTTCTGGATGGCAGATTGCAGGACGCACTTGGTACTATCAAACCAGCCCAACTTATCACTGGTGCCACCTCAGGTCAGGGAACCATCCTGCGTATTGTGGATTCTAAGGAGCCAGCCGGCCACTCCCAGCCACAGGCCCCCAAACACAAACAACGGCGCTTTTCCCTGGAAAACAAAACTCGCCTGCCAACTTTTTGATGGCAGATTGCAGGAGCCACTTGGTACTATCAAACCAGCCCAACTTGGCACTGGTGCCACCATGGGTCTGGTCACCATCCTGCCTATCGTAGCTTTTCAGGAGCCAGCCAGTCACTCCCTGCCATAGGCCCCCAAACACAAACCTCGGCCCGTTTCCCTGGCAAACAAAAGTAAGCTGCCCCGCTTCTGGATGGCAGATTGCAGGACGCACTTGGTACTATCAAACCAGCCCGACTTGGCACTGGTGCTACCTCAGGTCTGGGAACCATCCTGCGTATCGTGGAGTCTAGGAGCCAGCCGGCCACTCCCAGCCTCAGGCCCCCAAACACAAACATCGGCGCTTTTCCCTGGAAAACAAAACTCGCCTGCCAACTTTTTGATGGCAGATTGCCGGAGCCACTTGGTACTATCAAACCAGCCCAACTTGGCACTGGTGCCACCATGGGTCTGGTCACCATCCTGCCTATCGTAGCTTTTCAGGAGCCAGCCGGTCACTCCCAGCCATAGACCCCAGACACAAACCTCGGCCCGTTTCCCTGGCAAAAAAAAGTAAGCTGCCCCGCTTCTGGATGGCAGATTGCAGGAGCCACTTTGCACCATGAAACTAGCCCGACTTGGCACTGGTGCCACCTCAGGTCTGGGAACCATCCTGCGTATCGTGGATTCTAAGGAGCCAGCCGGACACTCCCAGCCACAGGCCCTCAAACACAAACAGCGGCGCTTTTCCCTGGAAAACAAAACTCGCCTGCCAAATTTTGATGGCAGATTGCCGGAGCAACTTGGTACTATCAAACCAGCCCAACTTGGCACTGGTGCCACCATGGGTCTGGTCACCATCCTGCCTATCGTAGCTTTTCAGGAGCCAGCCGGTCACTCCAAGCCATAGGCCCCCAGACAAAACCTCGGCCATTTTCCCTGGCAAACAAAAGTAAGCCACCCCGCTTCTGCATGGCTGATTGCAGGAGCCACTTTGCAGCATCCAACTAGCAAGACTTGGCACTGGTGCCACGTCAGGTCTGGGAACCATCCTGCGTATCGTGGATTCCAATTATAAAGCCGGCCACTCCCAGCCACAGGCCCCCAAACACAAACAACGGCGCTTTCCCCTGGAAATCAAAACTCGCCTGCCAAATTTTTGATGGCAGATTGCAGGAGCCACTTGGTACTATCAAACCAGCCCAACTTGGCACTGGTGCCACCATGGGTCTGGTCACCATCCTGCCTATCGTAGCTTTTCAGGACCTAGACGGTCACTCGCAGCCATAGGCCCCCAGACACAAAGCTCGGCCCGTTTCCCTGGCAAACGAGTAAGCTGCCCCGCTTCTGGATGGCAGATTGCAGGAACCACTTGGTACTATCAAACCAGCCCAACTTGGCACTGGTGCCACCTCAGGTCTGGGAACCATCCTCCCGATCGTGGATTCTAAGGAGCCATCCGGCCACTCCCACCCACAGGCCCCCAAACACAAACAACGGCGCTTTTCCCTGGAAAACAAAACTCGCCTGCCAACTTTTTGATGGCGGATTGCAGGAGCCACTTGGTACTATCAAACCAGTCCAACTTGGCACTGGTGCCACCATGGATATGGTCACCATCCTGCCTATCGTAGCTTTTCAGGACCTAGCAGGTCACTCCCAGCCATAGGCCCCCAGACACAAAGCTCTGCCCGTTTCCCTGGCAAACAAAAGTAAGCTGTCCAGCTTCTGGATGGCAGATTGCAGGATCCACTAGGTATTATCAAACCTGCCCGAGTTGGCACTGGTGCCACCTCTGGTCTGGGAACCATGCTGCGTATCGTGGATTCTAATTAGCCAGCCGGCCACTCCCACCCACAGGCGCCCAAACAAAAACAACGGCGCTTTCCCCTGGAAAACAAAACTCGCCTGCCAACTTTTTGATGGCAGATTGCAGGAGCCACTTGGTACTATCAAACCAGCCCAACTTGGCACTGGTGCCACCATGGGTCTGGTCACCATCCTGCCTATCGTAGCTTTTCAGGAGCCAGCCTGTCACTCCAAGCCATAGGCCCCCAGACAAAAACCTCGGCCCGTTTCCCTGGCAAACAAAAGTAAGCTGCCCCGCTTCTGGATGGAAGATTGCAGGAGCCACTTGGTACTATAAAACCAGCCCTACTTGGCACTGGTGCCACCTCTGGTCTGGGAACCATGCTGCGTATCGTGGATTCTAAGGAGCCAGCCGGCCACTCCCAGCCACAGGCCCCCAAACACAATCAACGGCGCTTTTCCCTGGAAAACAAAACTCGCCTGCCAACTTTTTGATGGCAGATTGCAGGAGCCACTTGGTACTATCAAACCAGCCCAACTTGGCACTGGTGCCACCTTGGGTCTGGTCACCATCCTGCCTATCGTAGCTTTTCAGGAGCCAGCCGGTCACTCCCAGCCATAGGCCCCCAGACACAAACCTCGGCCCGTTTCCCTGGCAAACAAAAGTAAGCTGCCCCGCTTCTGGACGGCAGATTGCAGGAATAACTAGGTACTATGAAACCAGCCCAACTTGGCACTGGTGCCACCTTGGGTCTGGGAACCATCCTGCGTATCGTGGATTCTAAGGAGCCAGCCGGTCACTCCCAGCCACAGGCCCCCAAACACAAACAACGGCGCTTTTCCCTGGAAAACAAAACTGGCCTGCCAATATTTTGATGGCAGATTGCAGGAGCCACTTGGTACTATCAAATCAGCCCAACATGCCACTGGTGCCACCATGGGTCTGGTCACCATCCTGCCTATCGTAGCTTTTCAGGAGCCAGCCGGTCCCTCCCTGCCATAGGCCCCCAGAGAAAAACCTCGGCCCGTTTCCCTGGCAAACAAAAGTAAGCTGCCCCGCTTCTGGATGGCAGATTGCAGGAGCCACTTTGCACCATCAAACTAGCCCGACTTGGCACTGGTGCCACCTCTGGTCTGGGAACCATCCTGCGTATCGTGGAGACTAAGGAACCAGACGGCCACTCCAGCCACAGGCCCCCAGACACAAACAACGGCGCTTTTCCCTGGAAAACAAAACTCGCCTGCCAAGTTTTTGATGGCAGATTGCAGGAGCCACTTGGTACTATCAAACCAGCCCAACTTGGCACTGGTGCCACCATGGGTCTGGTCACCATCCTGCCTATCGTAGCTTTTCAGGAGCCAGCCGGTCACTCGCAGCCATAGGCCCCCAGACACAAAGCTCGGCCCGTTTCCCTGGCAAACAAAAGTAAGCTACCCCGCTTCTGGATGGCAGATTGCAGGAGCCACTTTGCACCATCAAACTAGCCCGACTTGGCACTGGTGCCACCTCAGGTCTGGGAATGAGCCTGGGTATGGTGGATTCTAAGGAGCCAGCCGGCCACTCCCAGCCACAGGCCCCCAAACACAAACAACGGCGCTTTCCCCTGGAAAACAAAACTCGCCTGCCAACTTTTTGATGGCAGATTGCAGGAGCCACTTGGTACTATCCAACCAGCCCAACTTGGCACTGGTGCCACCATGGGTCTGGTCACCTTCCTGCCTATCGTAGCTTTTCAGGAGCCAGCCGGTCACTCCCAGCCATAGGCCCCCAGACACAAAGCTCGGCCCGTTTCCCTGGCAAACAAAAGTAAGCTGCCCCGCTTCTGGATGGCAGATTGCAGGAGCCACTTTACACCATCAAACTAGCCCGACTTGGCACTGGTGCCACCTCAGGTCTGGGAACCATGCTGCGTATCGTGGATTCTAATTAGCCAGCCGGTCAGTCCCTGCCATAGGCCCCCAAACACAAACAAGGGCGCTATTCACTGGAAAACAAAACTCGCCTGCCAAATTTTGATGGCAGATTGCCGGAGCCACTTGGTACTATCAAACCAGCCCAACTTGACAGTGGTGCCACCATGGGTCTGGTCACCATCCTGCCTATCGTAGCTTTTCAGGAGCCAGCCGGTCACTCCCAGCCATAGGCCCCCAGACAAAAACCTCGACCCGTTTCCCTGGCAAACAAAAGTAAGTTATCCCGCATGTGGATGGCAGATTGCAGGAGCCAGTTTTCTCCATCAAACCAGCAAAACTTGGCACTGGTACCACCACTGGTCTGGGAACCATCCTCCGTATCGTGGATTCTAAGGAGCCAGCCGGCCACTCCCAGCCACAGGCCCCCAAACACAAACAACGGCGCTTTTCCCTGGATAACAAACTCGCCTGCCAACTTTTTGATGGCAGATTGCAGGAGCCACTAGGTACTATCAAACCAGCCCAACTTGGCACTGGTGCCACCATGGGTCTGGTCACCATCCTGCCTATCGTAGCTTTTCAGGAGCCAACCGGTCACTCCCAGCCATAGGCCCTTAGACACAAACCTCGGCCCGTTTCCCTGGCAAACAAAAGTTAGCTGCCCCGCTTCTGGATGGCAGATTGCAGGACGCACTTGGTACTATCAAACCAGCCCGACTTGGCACTGGTGCCACGACAAGTCTGGGAACCATCCTGCGTATCGTGGATTCTAAGGAGCCAGCCGGCCACTCCCTGCCACAGGCACCCAAACACAAACAACGGCGCTTTTCCCTGGAAAACAAAACTCGCCTGCCAACTTTTTGATGGCGGATTGCAGGAGCCACTTGGTACTATCAAACCAGCCCAACTTGGCACGGGTGCCACCATGGATGTGGTCACCATCCTGCCTATCGTAGCTTTTCAGTACCTAGCAGGTCACTCCCAGCCATAGGCGCCCAGACACAAAGCTCGGCCCGTTTCCCTGGCAAACAAAATTAAGCTGCCCCGCTTCTGGATGGCAGATTGCATGAACCACTTGGTAGTATAAAACCAGCCCGACTTGGCACTGGTGCCACCTCTGGTCTGGGAACCATCCTGTGTATCGTGGATTCTAAGGAGCCAGCCGGTCACTCCCAGCCACAGGCCCCCAAACACAAACAACAGCGCTTTTCCCTGGAAACCAAAACTCGCCTGCCAACATTTTGATGGCAGATTGCAGGAGCCACTTGGTACTATCAAATCAGCCCAACTTGGCACTGGTGCCACCTTGGGTCTGGTCACCATCCTGCCTATCGTAGCTGTTCAGGCGCCACCCGGTCACTCCCAGCCATAGGCCCCCAGAGAAAAACCTCGGCCCGTTTCCCTGGCAAAGAAAAGTAAGCTACCCCGCTTCTGGATGGCAGATTGCAGGAGCCACTTTGCACCATCAAACTGGCCCGACTTGTCACTGGTGCCACCTCAAGTCTGGGAACCATCCTGCGTATCGTGGATTCCAATTAGCAAGCCGGCCACTCCCAGCCACAGGCCCCCAAACACAAACAACGGCGCTTTTCCCTGGAAAACAAAACTCGCCTGACAAATTTTTGATGGCAGATTGCAGGAGCCACTTGGTACTATCAAACCAGCCCAACTTGGCACTGGTGCCACCATGGGTCTGGTCACCATCCTGCCTATCGTAGCTTTTCAGGACCTAGACGGTCACTCCCAGCCATAGGCCCCGTGACACAAAGCTCAGCCCGTTTCCCTGACAAAAAAAAGTAAGCTGTCCCGCTTCTGGATGGCAGATTGCAGGACGCACTTGGTAGTATCAAACCAGCCCGACTTGGCACTGGCGCCACCTCACGTCTGGGAACCATCCTGCGTATCGTGGATTCTAAGCAGCCAGCCGGCCACTCCCAGCCACAGGCCCCCAAACACAAACAACGGCGCTTTTCCCTGGAAAACAAAACTCGCCTGCCAACTTTTTGATGGCAGATTGCAGGAGCCACTTGGTACTATCAAACCAGCCCAACTTGGCACTGGTGCCACCTTGGGTCTGGTCACCATCCTGCCTATCGTAGCTTTTCAGGAGCCAGCCGGTCACTCCCAGCCATAGGCCCCCAGACACAAACCTCGGCCCGTTTCCCTGGCAAACAAAAGTAAGCTGCCCCGCTTCTGGACGGCAGATTGCAGGAATAACTTGGTACTATGAAACCAGCCCAACTTGGCACTGGTGCCACCTTGGGTCTGGGAACCATCCTGCGTATCGTGGATTCTAAGGAGCCAGCCGGTCACTCCCAGCCACAGGCCCCCAAACACAAACAACGGCGCTTTTCCCTGGAAAACAAAACTGGCCTGCCAATATTTTGATGGCAGATTGCAGGAGCCACTTGGTACTATCAAATCAGCCCAACATGCCACTGGTGCCACCATGGGTCTGGTCACCATCCTGCCTATCGTAGCTTTTCAGGAGCCAGCCGGTCCCTCCCTGCCATAGGCCCCCAGAGAAAAACCTCGGCCCGTTTCCCTGGCAAACAAAAGTAAGCTGCCCCGCTTCTGGATGGCAGATTGCAGGAGCCACTTTGCACCATCAAACTAGCCCGACTTGGCACTGGTGCCACCTCTGGTCTGGGAACCATCCTGCGTATCGTGGAGACTAAGGAACCAGACGGCCACTCCAGCCACAGGCCCCCAGACACAAACAACGGCGCTTTTCCCTGGAAAACAAAACTCGCCTGCCAAGTTTTTGATGGCAGATTGCAGGAGCCACTTGGTACTATCAAACCAGCCCAACTTGGCACTGGTGCCACCATGGGTCTGGTCACCATCCTGCCTATCGTAGCTTTTCAGGAGCCAGCCGGTCACTCGCAGCCATAGGCCCCCAGACACAAAGCTCGGCCCGTTTCCCTGGCAAACAAAAGTAAGCTACCCCGCTTCTGGATGGCAGATTGCAGGAGCCACTTTGCACCATCAAACTAGCCCGACTTGGCACTGGTGCCACCTCAGGTCTGGGAATGAGCCTGGGTATGGTGGATTCTAAGCAGCCAGCCGGCCACTCCCAGCCACAGGCCCCCAAACACAAACAACGGCGCTTTCCCCTGGAAAACAAAACTCGCCTGCCAACTTTTTGATGGCAGATTGCAGGAGCCACTTGGTACTATCCAACCAGCCCAACTTGGCACTGGTGCCACCATGGGTCTGGTCACCTTCCTGCCTATCGTAGCTTTTCAGGAGCCAGCCGGTCACTCCCAGCCATAGGCCCCCAGACACAAAGCTCGGCCCGTTTCCCTGGCAAACAAAAGTAAGCTGCCCCGCTTCTGGATGGCAGATTGCAGGAGCCACTTTACACCATCAAACTAGCCCGACTTGGCACTGGTGCCACCTCAGGTCTGGGAACCATGCTGCGTATCGTGGATTCTAATTAGCCAGCCGGTCAGTCCCTGCCATAGGCCCCCAAACACAAACAAGGGCGCTATTCACTGGAAAACAAAACTCGCCTGCCAAATTTTGATGGCAGATTGCCGGAGCCACTTGGTACTATCAAACCAGCCCAACTTGACAGTGGTGCCACCATGGGTCTGGTCACCATCCTGCCTATCGTAGCTTTTCAGGAGCCAGCCGGTCACTCCCAGCCATAGGCCCCCAGACAAAAACCTCGACCCGTTTCCCTGGCAAACAAAAGTAAGTTATCCCGCATGTGGATGGCAGATTGCAGGAGCCAGTTTTCTCCATCAAACCAGCAAAACTTGGCACTGGTACCACCACTGGTCTGGGAACCATCCTCCGTATCGTGGATTCTAAGGAGCCAGCCGGCCACTCCCAGCCACAGGCCCCCAAACACAAACAACGGCGCTTTTCCCTGGATAACAAACTCGCCTGCCAACTTTTTGATGGCAGATTGCAGGAGCCACTAGGTACTATCAAACCAGCCCAACTTGGCACTGGTGCCACCATGGGTCTGGTCACCATCCTGCCTATCGTAGCTTTTCAGGAGCCAACCGGTCACTCCCAGCCATAGGCCCTTAGACACAAACCTCGGCCCGTTTCCCTGGCAAACAAAAGTTAGCTGCCCCGCTTCTGGATGGCAGATTGCAGGACGCACTTGGTACTATCAAACCAGCCCGACTTGGCACTGGTGCCACGACAAGTCTGGGAACCATCCTGCGTATCGTGGATTCTAAGGAGCCAGCCGGCCACTCCCTGCCACAGGCACCCAAACACAAACAACGGCGCTTTTCCCTGGAAAACAAAACTCTCCTGCCAACTTTTTGATGGCGGATTGCAGGAGCCACTTGGTACTATCAAACCAGCCCAACTTGGCACTGGTGCCACCATGGATGTGGTCACCATCCTGCCTATCGTAGCTTTTCAGTACCTAGCAGGTCACTCCCAGCCATAGGCGCCCAGACACAAAGCTCGGCCCGTTTCCCTGGCAAACAAAATTAAGCTGCCCCGCTTCTGGATGGCAGATTGCATGAACCACTTGGTAGTATAAAACCAGCCCGACTTGGCACTGGTGCCACCTCTGGTCTGGGAACCATCCTGTGTATCGTGGATTCTAAGGAGCCAGCCGGTCACTCCCAGCCACAGGCCCCCAAACACAAACAACAGCGCTTTTCCCTGGAAAACAAAACTCGCCTGCCAACATTTTGATGGCAGATTGCAGGAGCCACTTGGTACTATCAAATCAGCCCAACTTGGCACTGGTGCCACCTTGGGTCTGGTCACCATCCTGCCTATCGTAGCTGTTCAGGCGCCACCCGGTCACTCCCAGCCATAGGCCCCCAGAGAAAAACCTCGGCCCGTTTCCCTGGCAAAGAAAAGTAAGCTACCCCGCTTCTGGATGGCAGATTGCAGGAGCCACTTTGCACCATCAAACTGGCCCGACTTGTCACTGGTGCCACCTCAAGTCTGGGAACCATCCTGCGTATCGTGGATTCCAATTAGCAAGCCGGCCACTCCCAGCCACAGGCCCCCAAACACAAACAACGGCGCTTTTCCCTGGAAAACAAAACTCGCCTGACAAATTTTTGATGGCAGATTGCAGGAGCCACTTGGTACTATCAAACCAGCCCAACTTGGCACTGGTGCCACCATGGGTCTGGTCACCATCCTGCCTATCGTAGCTTTTCAGGACCTAGACGGTCACTCCCAGCCATAGGCCCCGTGACACAAAGCTCAGCCCGTTTCCCTGACAAAAAAAAGTAAGCTGTCCCGCTTCTGGATGGCAGATTGCAGGACGCACTTGGTAGTATCAAACCAGCCCGACTTGGCACTGGCGCCACCTCACGTCTGGGAACCATCCTGCGTATCGTGGATTCTAAGCAGCCAGCCGGCCACTCCCAGCCACAGGCCCCCAAACACAAACAACGGCGCTTTTCCCTGGAAAACAAAACTCGCCTGCCAACTTTTTGATGGCAGATTGCAGGAGCCACTTGGTACTATCAAACCAGCCCAACTTGGCACTGGTGCCACCATGGGTCTGGTCACCATCCTGCCTATCATAGCTTTTCAGGAGCCAGCCGGTCACTCGCAGCCATAGGCCCCCAGACACAAACCTCGGCCCGTTTCCCTGGCAAACAAAAGCAAGCTGCCCCGCTTCTGGATGGCAGATTGCAGGAGCCACTTCGCACCATCAAACTAGCCCGACTTGGCACTGGTGCCACCTCAGGTCTGGGAACCATGCTGCGTATCGTGGATTCTAATTAGCCATCCGGCCACTCCCACCCACAGGCCCCCAAACACAAACAACGGCGCTTTTCCCTGGAAAACAAAACTCGCCTGCCAAATTTTGATGGCAGATTGCCGGAGCCACTTGGAACTATCAAACCAGCCCAACTTGGCACTGGTGCCACCATGGGTCTGGTCACCATCCTGCCTATCGTAGCTTTTCAGGAGCCAGCCGGCAACTCCCTGCCACAGGCCCCCAAACACAAACAACTGCGCTTTTCCCTGGATAACAAAATTCGCCTGCCAATTTTTTGATGGCAGATTGCAGGAGCCACTTGGTACTATCAAATCAGCCCAACTTGGCACTGGTGCCACCATGGGTCTGGTCACCATACTGCCTATCGTAGCTTTTCAGGAGCCAGCCGGTCACTCCCAGCCATAGGCCCCCAGACACAAACCTCGGCCCGTTTCCCTGGCAAACAAAAGTAAGCTGCCCCGCTTCTGGATGGCAGATTGCAGGAGCCACTTGGTACTATCAAACCAGCCCAACTTGGCACTGGTGCCACCTCTGGTCTGGGAACCATGCTGAGTATCGTGGATTCTAAGGAGCCATCCGGCCACTCCCAGCCACAGGCCCCCAAACACAAACAACGGCGCTTTTCCCTGGAAAACAAAACTCGCCTACCAAGTTTTTGATGGCAGATTGCAGGAGCCACTTGGTACTATCAAACCAGCCCAACTTGGCACTGGTGCCGTCATGGGTCTGGTCACCATCCTGCCTATCGTAGCTTTTCACGAGCCAGCCGGTCACTTCCAGGCTTAGGCCCCCAGACACAATCCTCGGACCGTTTCCCTGGCAAACAAAAGTAAGCTGCCCCGCTTCTGGATGGCAGATTGCAGGAACCACTTGGTACTATCAAACCAGCCCAACTTGGCACTGGTGCCACCTCTGGTCTGGGAACCATCCTGCGTATCGTGGATTCTAAGGAGCCATCCGGCCACTCCCACCCACAGGCCCCCAAACACAAACAACGGCGCTTTTCCCTGGAAAACAAAAGTAAGCTGCCCCGCTTCTGGATGGCAGATTGCAGGAGCCACTTTGCACCATCCAACTAGCCCGACTTGGCACTGGTGCCACCTCAGGTCTGGGAACCATGCTGCGTATCGTGGATTCTAATTAGCCATCCGGCCACTTCCACCCACAGGCCCCTAAACACAAACAACGGCGCTTTTCCCTGGAAAACAAAACTCGCCTGCCAATTTTTGATGGCAGATTGCAGGAGCCACTTGGTACTATCAAACCAGCCCAACTTGGCACTGGTGCCACCATGGGTCTGGTCACCATCCTGCCTATCGTAGCTTTTCAGGAGCCAGCCGGTCACTCCCAGCCATAGGCCCCCAGACACAAAGCTCGGCCCGTTTCCCTGGCAAGGAAAAGTAAGCTGTCCCGCTTCTGGATGGCAGATTGCAGGAGCCACTTTGCACCATCAAACTAGCCCGACTTGGCACTGGTGCCACCTCAGGTCTGGGAATGAGCATGGGTATCGTGGATTCTAAGGAGCCAGCCGGCCACTCCCAGCCACAGGCCCCCAAACACAAACAACGGCGCTTTTCCCTGGAAAACAAAACTCGCCTGCCAACTTTTTGATGGCAGATTGCAGGAGCCACTTGGTACTATCAAACCAGCCCAACTTGGCACTGGTGCCACCTTGGGTCTGGTCACCATCCTGCCTATCGTAGCTTTTCAGGAGCCAGCCGGTCACTCCCAGCCATAGGCCCCAGACACAAACCTCGGCCCGTTTCCCTGGCAAACAAAAGCAAGCTGCCCCGCTTCTGGATGGCAGATTGCAGGAGCCACTTTGCACCATCAAACTAGCCCGACTTGGCACTGGTGCCACCTCAGGTCTGGGAACCATGCTGCGTATCGTGGATTCTAATTAGCCATCCGGCCACTCCCAGCCACAGGCCCCCAAACAAAAACAACGGCGCTTTTCCCTGGAAAACAAAACTCGCCTGCCAAATTTTGATGGCAGATTGCCGGAGCCACTTGGTACTATCAAACCAGCCCACCTTGACACTGGTGCCACCATGGGTCTGGTCACCATCCTGCCTATCGTAGCTTTTCAGGAGCCAGCCGGTCACTCCCAGCCATAGGCCCCCAGACACAAAGCTCGGCCCGTTTCCCTGGCAAACAAAAGTAAGCTGCCCCGCTTCTGGATGGCAGATTGCAGGAGCCACTTTTCACCATCAAACCAGCCCAACTTGGCACTGGTGCCACCTCTGGTCTGGGAACCATCCTGCGTATCATGGATTCTAAGGAGCCAGCCGGCCACTCCCAGCCACAGGCCCCCAAACACAAACAACGGCGCTTTTCCCTGGATAACAAACTCGCCTGCCAAGTTTTTGATGGCAGATTGCAGGAGCCACTTGGTACTATCCAACCAGCCCAACTTGGCACTGGTGCCACCATGGGTCTGGTCACCATCCTGCCTATCGTAGCTTTTCAGGAGCCAGCCGGTCACTCCCAGCCATAGGCCCCGAGACACAAACCTCGGCCCGTTTCCCTGGCAAACAAAAGTAAGCTACCCCGCTTCTGGATGGCAGATTGCAGGACGCACTTGGTACTATCAAACCAGCCCAACTTGGCACTGGTGCCACCTCAGGTCTGGGAACCATCCTGCGTATCGTGGATTCTAAGGAGCCAGCCGGCCACTCCCAGCCATAGGCCCCCAAAAAAAAACAACGGCACTTTTCCCTGGAAAACAAAACTTGCCTGCCAAATTTTTGATGGCAGATTGCAGGAGCCACTTGGTACTATCAAACCAGCCCAACTTGGCACTGGTGCCACCATGGGTCTGGTCACCATCCTGCCTATCGTAGCTTTTCAGGAGCCAGCCGGTCACTCCCAGCCGTAGGCCCACAGACACAAAGCTCGGCCCGTTTCCCTGACAAACAAAAGTAAGCTGTCCCGCTTCTGGATGGCAGATTGCAGGACGCACTTGGTACTATCAAACCAGCCCGACTTGGCACTGGTGCCACCTCTGGTCTGGGAACCATCCTGCGTATGGTAGATTCTAAGCAGCCAGCCGGCCACTCCCAGCCACAGGCCCCCAAACACAAACAACGGCGCTTTTCCCTTGAAAACAAAACTCGTCTGCCAACTTTTTGATGGCAGATTGCCGGAGCCACTTGGTACTATCAAACCAGCCCAACTTGGCACTGGTGCCACCATGGGTCTCGTCACCATCCTGCCTATCGTAGCTTTTCAGGAGCCAGCCGGCCACTCCCTGCCACAGGCCCCCAAACACAAACAACGGCGCTTTTCCCTGGAAAACAAAATTCGCCTGCCAACTTTTTGATGGCAGATTGCAGGAGCCACTTGGTACAATCAAATCAGCCCAACTTGGCACTGGTGCCACCATGGGTCTGGTCACCATCCTGCCTATCGTAGCTTTTCAGGAGCCAGCCGGTCACTCCCAGCCATAGGCCCCCAGACACAAACCTCGGCCCGTTTCCCTGGCCAACAAATGTAAGCTGCCCCGCTTCTGGATGGCAGATTGCAGGAACCACTTGGTACTATCAAACCAGCCCAACTTGGCACTGGTGCCACCTTTGGTCTGGGAACCATGCTGAGTATCGTGGATTCTAAGGAGCCAGCCGGCCACTCCCAGCCACAGGCCCCCAAACACAAACAACGGCGCTTTTCCCTGGAAAACAAAACTCGCCTGCCAAGTTTTTGATGGCAGATTGCAGGAGCCACTTGGTACTATCAAACCAGCCCAACTTGGCACTGGTGCCGTCATGGGTCTGGTCACCATCCTGCCTATCGTAGCTTTTCACGAGCCAGCCGGTCACTTCCAGGCTTAGGACCCCAGACACAAACCTCGGACCGTTTCCCTGGCAAACAAAAGTAAGCTGCCCCGCTTCTGGATGGCAGATTGCAGGAACCACTTGGTACTATCAAACCAGCCCAACTTGGTACTGGTGCCACCATGGGTCTGGGAACCATCCTGTGTATCGTGGATTCTAATTAGCCATCCGTCCACTCCAGGCGATAGGGCCCCAGGCACAAACAACGGCGCTTTTCCCTGGATAACAAACTCGCCTGCCAACTTTTTGATGGCAGATTGCAGGAGCCACTTGGTACTATCAAACCAGCCCAACTTGGCACTGGTGCCACCATGGGTCTGGTCACCATCCTGCCTATCGTAGCTTTTCAGGAGCCAGCCGGTCACTCCCAGCCATATGCCCCGAGACACAAACCTCGGCCCGTTTCCCTGGCAAACAAAAGTAAGCTACCCCACTTCTGGATGGCAGATTGCAGGACGCACTTGGTACTATCAAACCAGCCCAACTTGGCACTGGTGCCACGTCAAGTCTAGGAACCATCCTGCGTATGGTGGATTCTAAGGAGCCAGCCGGCCACTCCCAGCCATAGGCCCCCAAACAAAAACAACGGCGCTTTTCCCTGGTAAAGAAAACTTGCCTGCCAACTTTTTGATGGCAGATTGCAGGAGCCACTTGGTACTATCAAACCAGCCCAACTTGGCACTGGTGCCACCATGGGTCTGGTCACCATCCTGCCTATCGTAGCTTTTCAGGAGCCAGCCGGTCACTCCCAGCCATAGGCCCCCAGACACAAAGCTCGGCCCGTTTCCCTGGCAAACAAAAGTAAGCTGCCCCGATTCTGGATGGCAGATTGCAGGAGCCACTTGGTACTATCAAATCAGCCCAACTTGGCACTGGTGCCACCATGGGTCTGGTAAACATCCTGCCTATCGTAGCTTTTCAGGAGCCAGCCGGCCACTCTCAGCCATATGCCCCCAAAAACAAACCACGGCCCTTTTCTCTGGCAAACAAAACTCAACTGCCCCTCTTCTGGATGGCAAATTTTAGGACGCACTTTGTACTACGAAAACCGCCCGACGTGGCACTGGTGCCACCTTGTGTCAGGGAACCATCCTGCATATCGAGCTTTTTAAGGAGCCAGCCGGCCACACCCAGCCATAAACCCCCAAAAACAAACCACGGACCATTTCTCTTGGAAACAAAAATCCGCTGGCCCGCGTCTGTATGGCAGATTGCAGGAGCCACTTTGCACCATCAAACCAGCCCGACTTGGCACTGGTGCCACCTTGGGTCTGGGAACAATCCTGCATATCGTGGATTCTAAGGAGCCAGCCGGCCACTCCCAGCCACAGGCCCCCAAACACAAACAACTTTTGTTTTCCCTGGAAAACAAAATTCGCCTGCCAAATTTTGATGGCAGATTGCAGGAGCCACTTGGTACTATCAAATCATCCCAACTTGGCACTGGTGCCACTCTGGGTCTGGGAACCATCCTGCCTATTGTAGCATTTCAGGAGCCAGCCGGTCACTCCCAGCCATAGGCCCCCAGACACAAACCTCGGACCGTTTCCCTGGCAAACAAAATTAAGCTGCCCTGATTCTGGATGGCAGATTGCAGGAGCCACTTGGTTGTGTCAAACCAGCCCGACTTGGCACTGGTGCCACCTTGGGTCTGGGAACCATCCTGCGTATCGTGGATTCTAAGCAGCCACCCGGCCACTCTGAGCCACAGGCCCCCAAACAAAAACTACGGCGCTTTTCCCTGGAAAACAAAACTCGCCTGCCAACTTTTTGATGGCAGATTGCAGGAGCCACTTGGTACTATCAAACCAGCCCAACATTGGCACTGGTGCCACCACTGGTCTGGGAACCATCCTGCCTATCGTAGCTTTTCACGAGCCAGCCGGTCACTCCCAGCCATAGACCCCCAGACACAAACCTCGGCCCGTTTCCCTGGCAAACAAAAGTAAGCTGCCCCGCTTTTGGATGGCAGATTGCAGGAGCCACGTTGCACCATCAAACCAGCCCCACTTGGCACTGGTGCCACCTTGGGTCTGGGAACAAGTTGGGCTGGTTTGATAGTACCAAGTGGCTCCTGCAATCTGCCATCCAGAAGCGGGACAGCTTACTTTTGTTTCCCAGGGAAACGGGCCGAGGTATTTGTCTGGGGGCCTATGGCTGGGAGTGACCGGCTGACTACTGAAAAGCTACGATAGGCAGGATGGTTACCAGACTCATGGTGCCACCAGTGCCAAGTCGGGCTGGTTTGATAATACTAAATAGCTCCTGCAATCTGCCATCCAGACGCGGGGCAGCGGATTTTTGTTTGCTGGAGGAAAGTTCCGTGGTTTTTTTTTTGGGGGTATATGACTGGACGTGGCCGGCTGGCTCCATAAAAAGCTCTATACACAGGATTGTTCCCTGACCCAAGGTGGCATCAGTGCCAAGTCGGGCTGTTTTCGTAGTACCAAGTGCGTCCTGCAATTTGCCATCCAGAAGCGGGGCAGCCTACTTTTGTTTGCCAGGGAAACGTGCCGAGGTATTTGTCTGGGGGCCTATGGCTGGGAGTGAGCGGCTGGCTCCTGAAAAGCTACGATAGGCAGGATGGTGACCAGACCCATGGTGGCACCAGTGCCAAGTTGGGCTGGTTTGATAGTACCAAGTGGCTCCTGCAATCTGCCATCAAGAAGTTGGCAGGCGAGTTTTGTTTTCCAGGGAAAAGCGCCGTTGTTTTTGTTTAGAGGCCTGTGGCTGGGAGTGGCCGCCTGTCCTCGTAGAATCTACGTTACGCAGCATGGTTCCCAGACCAGAGGTGGCACCAGGGCCAAGTCGGGCTGGTTTGTAAGTACCAACTGCATCCTGCAATCTGCCATCCAAAAGCGGGGCAGCTTACTTTTGTTTGCCAGGGAAACGGGCCGAGGTTTGTGTCCGGGGGCCTATGGCAGGGAGTGACCGGCTGGCTCCTGAAAAGCTACGATAGGCAGGATGTTTACCAGACCCATGGTGGCACCAGTGCCAAGTTGGGCTGATTTGATAGTACCAAGTGGCTCCTGCAATCTGCCATCCAGAATCGGCGTAACTTACTTTTGTTTTCCAGGGAAACGGGCCGAGGTTTGTGTCTGGGGGTCTATGGCTGGGAGTGACCGGCTGGCTCCTGAAAAGCTACGATAGGCAGGATGGTTCCCAGACCAGAGGTGGCACCAGTGCCAAGTTGGGCTGGTTTGATAGTACCAAGTGGCTCCTGCAATCTGCCATCAAAAAGTTGGCAGGCGAGTTTTGTTTTCCAGGGAAAAGCGCCGTTGTTTGTGTTTGGGGGCTTGTGGCTCAGAGTGGCCGGGTGGCTGCTTAGAATCCACGTTACGCAGGATGGTTCCCAGACCCAAGGTGGCACCAGTTCCAAGTCGGGCTGGTTTGACACAACCAAGTGGCTCCTGCAATCTGCCATCCAGAATCGGGGCAGCTTAATTTTGTTTGCCAGGGAAACGGTCCGAGGTTTGTGTCTGGGGGCCTATAGCTGGGAGTGACCGGCTGGCTCCTGAAATGCTACAATAGGCAGGATGGTTCCCAGACCCATAGTGGCACCAGTGCCAAGTTGGGATGATTTGATAGTACCAAGTGGCTCCTGCAATCTGCCATCAAAATGCTGGCAGGCGAATTTTGTTTTCCAGGGAAAAGCGCCGTTGTTTTTGTTTGGGGGCCTATGGCAGGGAGTGGCCGGCTGGCTCCTTAGAATCCACGATATGCAGGATTGTTCCCAGACCCAAGGTGGCACCAGTGCCAAGTCGGGCTGGTTTGATGGTGCAAAGTGGCTCCTGCAATCTGCCATCCAGACGCGGGGCAGCGGATTTTTGTTTCCAAGAGAAATGGTCCGTGGTTTGTTTTTGGGGGTATATGGCTGGGCGTGGCCGGCTGGCTCCTTAAAAAGCTCGATATGCAGGATGGTTCCCTGACACAAGGTGGCACCAGTGCCACGTCGGGCGGTTTTCGTAGTACAAAGTGCGTCCTAAAATTTGCCATCCAGAAGAGGGGCAGTTGAGTTTTGTTTGCCAGAGAAAAGGGCCGTGGTTTGTTTTTGGGGCATATGGCTGAGAGTGGCCGGCTGGCCCCTGAAAATCCACGATAGGCAGGATGGTTCCCAGACCAGAGGTGTCACCAGTGCCAAGTCGGGCTGGTTTGATAGTACTAAGTAGCTCCTGCAATCTGCCATGCAGAAGCGGGGCAGCTTACTTTTGTTTGCCAGGGAAACGGGCCGAGGTTTGTGTCTGGGGGCCTATGGCTGGGAGTGACCGGCTGGCTCCTGAAAAGCTACGATAGGCAGGATGGTGACCAGACCCATGGTGGCACCAGTGCCAAGTTGGGCTGGTTTGATAGTACCAAGTGGCTCCTGCAATCTGCCATCAAAAAGTTGGCAGGCGAGTTTTGTTTTCCAGGGAAAAGCGCCGTTGTTTGTGTTTGGGGGCCTGTGGCTGGGAGTGGCCAGCTGGCTCCTTAGAACCCACGATAGGCAGGATGGTTCCCAGACCTGAGTTGGCACCAGTGCCAAGTTGGGCTGGTTTGATGGTACCAAGTGGCTCCTGCAATCTGCCATCCAGAAGCGGGGCAGCTTACTTTTGTTTGCCAGGGAAACGGGCCGAAATATTTGTCTGGGGGCCTCTGGCTGGGGGTGGCTGGCTGGCTCCTGAAAAGCTACGATAGGCAGGATGGTGACCAGACCCATGGTGGCACCAGTGCCAAGTTGGGCTGGTTTGATAATACCAAGTGGCTCCTGCAATCTGCCATCAAAAGTTTGGCAGGCGAGTTTTGTTTTCCAGGGAAAAGCACCGTTGTGTGTGTTTTGGGGCCTGTGGCTGGGAGTGGCCAGCTGGCTCCTTAGAATCCACGATACGCAGGATGGTTCCCAGACCCAAGGTGGCATCAGTGCCAAGTCGGGCTGGTTTGTTAGTACCAAGTGGTTCCTGCAATCTGCCATCCAGAAGCGGGGCAGCTGAATTTTGTTTGCCAGACAAAAAGGCTGTTGTTTGTGTTTCGGGGCCTGTGGCTGGCAGTGGCCGGCTGGCTCCTGAAAATCCATGATACGCAGCATGGTTCCCAGATGCAATGTGGCACCAGTGCCAAGTAGGGCTGGTTTCATAGTACCCAGTGGCTCCTGCAATCTCCCATCCAGAAGCGGGGCAGCTGAGTTTTGTTTGCCTGTGAAACGGGCCGTTGTTTTTAATTGGGGTCTGTGGCCGAGAGTGTTCGGCTGGCTCCTGACAACCCACAATACGCAGGATGGTTCCCAGACCCAAGGTGGCACCAGTGCCAAGTCGGGCTGGTTTGATAGTACCAAGTGGCTCCTGCAATCTGCCATCCAGAAGCGGTGCAGTTGAGTTTTGTTTGCCAGAGAAAAGGGCCGTGGGTTGTGTTTGGGGGCATATGGCTGGGAGTGGCCGGCTGTCTCATTAAAAAGATCGATACGCAGGATGGTTCCCAGACCCAAGGGGGCACCAGTGCCAAGTCGGGCTGTTTTTATAGTACCAAGTGCGTCCTGCAATTTGCCATCCAGAAGAGGGGCAGTTGAGTTTTGTTTGCCAGAGAATAGCGCCGTTGTTTGTGTTTGGGGGCTTGTGGCTCGTAGTGGCCGACTGGCGCCTTAGAATCTGTGTTACGCAGCATGGTTCCCAGACCCAAGGTGGCACCAGTGCCAAGTTGGGCTGGTTTGATAGTACCAAGTGGCTCCTGCAATCTGCCATCCAGAAGCGGGGTAGCTTACTTTTGTTTGCCAGGGAAACGGGCCGAGGTTTGTGACTGGGGACCTATGGCTGGGAGTGACCGGCTGGCTCCTGGAAAGCTACGATAGGCAGGATGGTTACCAGACCCATGGTGGCACCAGTGCCAAGTTGGGCTGGTTTGATAGTACCAAGTGGGTCCTGCAATCTGCCATCAAAAAGTTGGCAGGCGAGTTTTGTTTTCCAGGGAAAAGCGACATTGTTTGTATTTGGGGGCCTGTGGCTGGGAGTGACCGGCTGGCTCCTTTGAACCCACGATACGCAGGATGGTTCCCAGACCCAAGGTGGCACCAGTGCCAAGTTTTGCTGGTTTGATACTACCAAGTGCGTCCTGCAATCTGCCATCCAGAAGCGGGGCAGCTTAATTTTGTTTGCCAGGGAAACGGGCCGTGGGTTTTGTTTGGGGGCATATAGCTGAGAGTGGCCGGCTGGCTCCTGAAAATCCACGCTAGGCAGCATGGTTCCCAGATGCAATGTGGCACCAGTGCCAAGTCGGGCTGGTTTGATGGCGCAAAGTGGCTCCTGCAATCTGCCATCCAGAAGCGAGGCAGCTGATTTTTGTTTGCCAGAGGAAAATTCCGTGGATTGTTTTTGGGGGCATATTGCTGGGAGTGGCCGGCTGACTCCTTAAAATGCTCGATACGCATGATGGTTCCCAGGCCCAAGGTGTCACCACTACCAAGTCGGCCTGCGGTTTTAGTATCAAGTTCATCCTGCAATTTGCCATCCAGAAGAGGGGCAGTTGAGTTTTGTTTGCCAGAGAAACGGGCCGAGGTTTCTGTTTGGGGACATATGGCTAAAAGCGGCCGGCTGGCCCCTGAATATCCACGATACAGAGCATGGTTCCCAGATCCAAGGTGGCACCAGTGCCAAGTTGGGCTGGTTTGATAGTACCAAGTGTCTCCTGCAATCTGCCATCCAGAAGCAGGGCAGCTTACTTTTGTTTGCCAGAGAAATAGGCCTAGGTTTTTGTTTGGGGGCCTGTGGCTGGGAGTGACCGGCTGGCACCTGAAAAGCTACGATAGGCAGGATGGTGACCAGATCCATGGTGGCACCAGTGCCAAGTTGGGCTGATTTGATAGTACCAAGTGGCTCCTGCAATCTGCCATCAAAAATTTGGCAGGCGAGTTTTGTTTTCCAGGGAAAAGCGCCGTTGTTTGTATTTGGGGGCCTGTGGCTGGGAGTGGCCCGCTGGCTCCTTAGAATCCACGATACGCAGGATGGTTCCCAGACCCAAGGTGGCACCATTTCCAAGTTGGGCTGGTTTGATAGTACCAAGTGCGTACTGCAATCTGCCATCCAGAAGCGGGGCAGCTTACTTTTGTTTGCCAGGGAAACGGGCCGAGGTTTTTGTCTGGGGGCCTATGGCTGGGAGTGACCGGCTGGCTCCTGAAAAGCTACGATACGCAGGATGGTGACCAGACCCATGGTGGCACCAGTGCCAAGTTGGGCTGATTTGATAGTACCAAGTGGCTCCTGCAATCTGCCATCAAAAAGTTGGCAGGCGAGTTTTGTTTTCCAGGGAAAAGCGCCGTTGTTTGTGTTTGGGGGCCTGTGGCTGGGAGTGGCCAGCTGGCTCCTTAGAATCCACGATACGCAGGATGGTTCCCAGACCCAAGGTGGCACCAGTGCCAAGTTGGGCTGGTTTGATAGTACCAAGTGTCTCCTGCAATCTGCCATCCAGAAGCAGGGCAGCTTACTTTTGTTTGCCAGAGAAATAGGCCTAGGTTTTTGTTTGGGGGCCTGTGGCTAGGAGTGGCCGGCTGGCTCCTAAGAATCCACGATACGCAGGATGTTTCCCAGACCCAAGGTGGCACCAGTGCCAAGTCGGGCTGGTTTGATAGTACCAAGTGGCTCCTGCAAACTCCATCAAAAAGTTGGCAGGCGTGTTTTGTTTTCCAGGGAACAGCGCCGTTGATTTTGTTTGGGGGCCTGTGGCTCAGAGTGGCCGGGTGGCTCCTTAGAATCCACGATACGCAGGATGGTTCCCAGACCCAAGGTGGCACCAGTGCCAAGTCGGGCTGGTTTGATTACACCAAGTGGCTCCTGCAATCTGCCATCCAGAAGTGAGGCAGCTAAGTTTTGTTTGCGAGAAAAAAGGGCCGTGGTTTTTGTTGGGGGCCTGTGGCTGGGAGTAGCCGGCTGGCTCCTTAAAATCCACGATAGGCAGGATGGTTCCCAGACCCAAGGTGGCACCAGTGCCAAGTCGGGCTGGTTTGATAGTACCAAGTGGCTCCTGCAATCTGCCATCCAGAAGCGGGGCAGCTGAGTTTTGTTTGCCAGAGAAAAAGGCTGTGGTTTGTGTTTGGGGGCCTGTGGCTGGCAGTGGCCGGCTGGCTCCTGAAAATCCACGATACGCAGCATGGTTCCCAGACCCAAGGTGGCACCAGTGCCAAGTGGGGCTCGTTTGACAGTGTCAAGTGCCTCCTGCAATCTCCCATCCAGAAGCGGGGCAGCTGAGTTTTTTTTGCCAGGGAAACGGACCTTTGTTTTTGATTGGGCTCTGTGGCCGAGAGTGGTCGGCTGTCTCCTGACAATCCACAATACGCAGGATGGTTCCCAGACCCAAGGTGGCACCAGTGCCAAGTCGGGCTGGTTTGATAGTACCAAGTGTCTCCTGCAATCTGCCATCCAGAAGCGGGGCAGCTGAGTTTTGTTTGCCAGAGAAAAGGGCCGTGGGTTGTGTTTGGGGGCATATGGCTGGGAGTGGCCACCTGGCTCCTTAAAATGCACGATACGCCGCATGGTAACCAGGCGCAAGGTGGCACCAGTGCCAAGTCAGGCTGTTTTTGTAGTACCCAGTGGCTCCTGCAATTTGCCATCCAGAAGCGGGGCAGTTGAATTTTGTTTGCTAGAGAAAAGGGCTGTGGTTTGTGTTTGGGGGCCTATGGCTGAGAGTGGCCGGCTGGCCCCTGAAAATCAACGATAGGCAGGATGGTTCCCAGATCCAAGGTGGCACCAGTGCCAAGTAAGGCTGGTTGTATGGTTCAAAGTAACTCCTGCAATCTGCCATCCAGAAGCGGGACAGCTGAGTTTTTTTTGCCAGAGAAAAGGTCCATGGTTTCTTTTTGGGGCATACGGCTGGGAATTGCCGGCTGGCTCCTTAAAATGCTCGATACGCAGGATGGTTCCCAGAGCCAAGGTGGCACCACTGCCAAGTCGGGCTCTTTTTGTAGTACCAAGTGCGTCCTGCAATTTGCCATCCAGAAGAGGGGCAGTTGAGTTTTGTTTGCCAGAGAAAAGGGCCGTTGTTTGTGTTTGGGGGCCTGTGGCTGGGAGTGTTCGGCTGGTTCCTGAATATGTACGATACGCAGGATTGTTCCCAGATCCAAGGTGGCAGCAGTGCCATGTTGTGCTGGTGTGATAGTCCCAAGTGGCTCCTGCAATCTGCCATCCAGAAGTGGGGCAGCTGATTTTTGTTTGCCAGAGGAAAGGTCCGTGGTTTGTTTTTGGGGGCATATGGCTGAGAGTGGCCGGCTGGCCCCTGAAAATCCACGATACACAGGATGGTTCCCAGATCCAAGGTGGCACCTGTGCCAAGTCGGGCTGATTTGATAGTACTAAGTAGCTCCTGCAATCTGCCATGCAGAAGCGGGGCAGCTTACTTTTGTTTGCCAGGGAAACGGGCCGAGGTTTGTGTTTGGGGGCCTATGGCTGAGAGTGACCGGCTGGCTCCTGAAAAGCTACAATAGGCAGGATGGTGACCAGACCCATGGTGGCACCAGTGCCAAGTTGGGCTGGTTTGATAGTACCAAGTGGTTCCTGCAATCTGCCATCCAGAAGCAGGGCAGCTGAGTTTTGTTTGCCAGAGAAAAGGGCCTTGGTTTGTGTTTGGGGGCATATGGCTGGGTGTGGCCAGCTGGCTCCTTAAAATGCACGATATGCAACATGGCTCCCAGACCCAAGGTGGCACAAGTGCCAAGTTGGGCTGGTTTGATAGTACCAAGTGGCTCCTGCAATCTTCCATGATCACGTGGAGAAATACTTTCTGGTTTCAGCCTCATGCTCTTTCTTCTCTCCCTCAACTTCTCTATCACCTCTCATCTGGTTCACATGCGCTGTCTTCAAGGTCCACAGGCTACTTTTCACAGAATCTTCTGGCCTGATGAAGTAAGGATGATGAATAGAACAGAGCTGGGATCTATTTTCCAGTTTGGATAAAATGCATTCTGCACACAAATCCAAGGAGAACGGGCTGCCCCGATGCCCAGAAAATCTTTCACTCCTGCTAGTGTTCTACGTCAACCGCAACTTAGTCTGAAAGAAAAGCTTTTTCTCTGAGAGCATCTGAGAGGTTTGCATGAAGCACTGATATCTGACATATGCAATTTTGAATAGGAGAGGAAAAAGAAAATGGCAAGGAGTTTTTAATTTTAGTGGTTTCAATTTTAATTTCCGTGCACTTTTTCAAAACTTGTCAGCTCAAATGCCCATCAACATCTTTTAGTCATCTGTAAGTCAGTATTCATATAAAATGTGCTTCAAATCCAAAGAATTTCAAATTTGCACTCCAAGCTTCTATGCCTAGATTTATGATTTCCTACACATATTAGATGAAAGGAAGGCCTTTTTTACTGTGGGAGTGCTGGAACACTGGAACAGGTTGCCCAGAGAAGTTGTGGGTGTCCCATCCCTGAAAGTATTCAAGGTCACCCTGGACGGGGCTTGGAGCAGCAACAAAGGAGAAGCTTGATGGTAGAGAAACAAAGTTGGACTATAGAAGAAACTCGGATTGAAGTATAGGATCAAGTTTTCTCTCAGCTCTTGGGGTAAATTCAAAGTTGTACAAAATGACATTTATCTGTGCTATTCACTACTGTAACAGAAAGTTTCATGAAAACTGTACAGAAGATAGTAAATTTTAAAAGAGATAAGAATTACAGCATAAAATCCATGGGATAGGTTACAACATGAGACACTCTCTAAGAGAAAATCTCTGTGTTTCAGCACTTCATCGGGGTAAGATTTCATGAAGTGCCAAAGAAGGCGGCAAAATATCATTCGGGACATTATTTACTGGAATTCAGCCTGGCCATTAGTAGGAACTGCCTTTGAACATATCATGTAGATATACCACACACACTTTCCCTTCACTGAAAAATTACTGTTTACAACAAATAAGCAATTGACAATCAAAATTGATTGAAAGCATCTTAAACATGTCAAGTATTTCATTGTAGATGATCTGTGATCCAAATGCTTCTTCCACCTTCGAGAGGGACAGAAGAATTCTTCCATATCATGATGGTTTAAAATTGTATCAACCAATGTTTTCTGCTGAAAAGATATCATCTATTTTTTTCTATTTTTGGAAGAAAATATTCCTAGACATACAACAGGTGAGAACTAAGTAATTTTAAAGAAACAAATGAAATGAAAATATTCTGTAAATAGAATGAAATGAAAAGCTGTGTTTTAAATAGGAGCTAAATATTAAACAGAATTTTTGTACCAGGCATTTGAATTACTGCACCAGCTCTTTTGCCCATCAAGAGAGGCATTTAGCATTTCAGTCTTTTCCAAGGTGTTCATGATCTGCTATGCTGATCTCTGTGTGTGCCTAGGTGTGTGTGGAGGGGGGGGCATATGAAGGGGAGTGTGTATGTTTGCTTTACAATTGTTGTGGCAGATTCATGCCTCAGCTCCACATTTTGTTTTAAAAAGGTCACACCGAGTGGATATGAAGTTTACTATCAACAAGAGATCGATTCCCAAATCATCCATTTGACTCTCCCTTATAAATCATGTGCTTTGTTGCATATTTTATCAAATATACTTTCAAGCCAGATGGAGGAAGGAGGATGTGGGAATCCCTCCACCATCTTGCAACTTTTATGTAAGTAGGTTTTCAAGAAAATCATCATTTCTCTTTTAAATATGTCTGGAACAGGCATGATGGTAGTGTCAACCTGTTGGAGTTTTTGTTGCTGGAAGAAGTTGTACAAAAGGATTGGTTTTTACGTTGACCAGTTACTGAATCAAGCGCAGGAATACATTGGAAATTTAGCTGGGGGTTCCTTTTCCCAGCAGACTACTTCTAGAACGAGCTTGTACACTGAAGCTGACTCTTTTGCTCTCTTTTTGTTTCTTTCCTATTTTCTTGGCTTCTTTGCCACTATCTAGACAATTTTGGAACTTTGTTCCCAACTAAAATGGTTTCAATAGTCTGATTGTGATCATACATTTTTACAAGGAATTTTTAAAATCTTTCCTCGAGTCCAGAAAGTCAAGGACTTAGATCTTTTTCTTCCCTTATCAATATTGCCATGAAATTGATAAATAAAGACCAACTCTTTATTTTTGTTTTTAACCCACGTAGATAATTCCCATCCATTAATCCATTTTGTGGACCAATAGCTGCCATTCTGATGGAAGCTGTCACTTCTTAACAATAGGCATTCTGTGACTATGTTGACAGCACTTTGGGTGAAGATCCTAACTGGTCTTAGATATACATAGGGAGAAATTTGCTCAGCCAGTGTCAGTCTTAAGCATGCGTATCAGAAGATCTTTCTAGAGCTGGGAATTTTCCCATGAAAGGGATTCAGTTAGGGAAGAGACACTTGTGCCAGAGTTTTACATTCTTCTTGAACACTGCTTAAGGAACTTAGATGCCATGTCCATTTGGATCTCTGTCTGCACAGAACTTTGTCATGCCAGTGCTTTGAAATGCATCTTGAAGAGAATTCACTAGCACAGAATGAAAGAGAGTGGAAGGGGTTGGTGGGGCTAACCAGGCCCAACCCCCCTGCCTAAACCAGGATACCTAGAGCCTCTTGCCCAGGATTCTATCTGGGTGTACTTTTAATGTCTTCAAAGATCCAGGCTCCACAATCTTTCTGGGCAGTCTGTGCCGTGGTTCAGTCACCCTGACAGTAAAGAAACATTTACTGATGTTCAAAGGCAATCTCCTGTATTTCAGTGTGTGCCCACTGCCTCTTGTCTTTTCCCTCAGCATCACTGAAAAGACACTGATTCCCTCCCCTTTGCACTATTGCTTCCATATGTATGTGTGATGCCATGTAGAGGTATGTCAAAAACCTCCCTGAAGCCCAGGCAGATAATATTCCCTTCATCTACCAGTCAAGTTGATTCATCAGAGGAGTTTAAAGTGATGTTCAGCATGAAATTCCCCTGAAAAATCATGCTAACTACATTATTTGGTCATCTGTCGTGTGCCTGGCAAGGATTTCCAGGAAGAGCTGCTTCATCAACTTCCTGGGGATAAAAAAGAGGCTGGCTGGTTTGTACTATGGCGAGTCCTCTTAATTGCCTTTTTTGAAGATGGGTGTCATTTGCTAACATCCACTCTTTAGCCTCTCTTGTCGTCTACATCTTAGCAAAACGCTTTTCCACTATGTCTGGCTAGGAAAAACTGTGCCAGCACAGAAAACATCTCCCATCGTGTTCTAGAAGTTGCACGGATGTCTGCCAAGTGTTTGGCAGGAAGAAAAGAAAAGTTGTCCAAAACAGCTTCCAATCGAATGTTCCTGTGATTGGAAAAGTCAGGAGAGTGCAAAGGTACTGTTTTCTATCAGTTGGCAAGGTGCGCACACAATCCCAGTGTTGTACAGCTTGCTTCTTCACCTTCCCGAAGCTGCCGCTCTCGCCGGCTGCCGGAGCCCAAGAAGCGGCTTCTTCGCGCAAAGACGATTGTGCCGCTCACAGGGCTCTCCTTAGCGCGGCTTCTGCCGAAAGACGCCCGGCAGCGGCTCTTACCTCCGGAGAGCATCCTACCTTCGTCTTTAGCTCCTCTTCTCATCTACACCTCGGCAAAAAGCTTTTCCACTATGTCTGGCTAGGAAAAACTGTGCCAGCACAGAAAACATCTCCCATCGTGTTCTAGAAGTTGCACGGATGTCTGCCAAGTGTTTGGCAGGAAGAAAAGAAAAGTTGTCCAAAACAGCTTCCAATCGAATGTTCCTGTGATTGGAAAAGTCAGGAGAGTGCAAAGGTACTGTTTTCTATCAGTTGGCAAGGTGCGCACACAATCCCAGTGTTGTACAGCTTGCTTCTTCACCTTCCCGAAGCTGCCGCTCTCGCCGGCTGCCGGAGCCCAAGAAGCGGCTTCTTCGCGCAAAGACGATTGTGCCGCTCACAGTGCTCTCCTTAGCGCGGCTTCTGCCGAAAGACGCCCGGCAGCGGCTCTTACCTCCGGAGAGCATCCTACCTTCGTCTTTCGCGTCTTTTGTAGTCTACATCTTAGCAAAACGCTTTTCCACTATGTCTGGCTAGGAAAAACTGTGCCAGCACAGAAAACATCTCCCATCGTGTTCTAGAAGTTGCACGGATGTCTGCCAAGTGTTTGGCAGGAAGAAAAGAAAAGTTGTCCAAAACAGCTTCCAATCGAATGTTCCTGTGATTGGAAAAGTCAGGAGAGTGCAAAGGTACTGTTTTCTATCAGTTGGCAAGGTGCGCACACAATCCCAGTGTTGTACAGCTTGCTTCTTCACCTTCCCGAAGCTGCCGCTCTCGCCGGCTGCCGGAGCCCAAGAAGCGGCTTCTTCGCGCAAAGACGATTGTGCCGCTCACAGTGCTCTCCTTAGCGCGGCTTCTGCCGAAAGACGCCCGGCAGCGGCTCTTACCTCCGGAGAGCATCCTACCTTCGTCTTTCGCGTCTTTTGTAGTCTACATCTTAGCAAAACGCTTTTCCACTATGTCTGGCTAGTAAAAACTGTGCCAGCACAGAAAACATCTCCCATCGTGTTCTAGAAGTTGCACGGATGTCTGCCAAGTGTTTGGCAGGAAGAAAAGAAAAGTTGTCCAAAACAGCTTCCAATCGAATCCACTCTCAGGAGGTAAGAGCCGCTGCCGGGCGTCTTTCGGCAGAAGCCGCGCTAAGGAGAGCACTGTGAGCGGCACAATCGTCTTTGCGCGAAGAAGCCGCTTCTTGGGCTCCGGCAGCCGGCGAGAGCGGCAGCTTCGGGAAGGTGAAGAAGCAAGCTGTACAACACTGGGATTGTGTGCGCACCTTGCCAACTGATAGAAAACAGTACCTTTGCACTCTCCTGACTTTTCCAATCACAGGAACATTCGATTGGAAGCTGTTTTGGACAACTTTTCTTTTCTTCCTGCCAAACACTTGGCAGACATCCGTGCAACTTCTAGAACACGATGGGAGATGTTTTCTGTGCTGGCACAGTTTTTCCTAGCCAGACATAGTGGAAAAGCGTTTTGCTAAGATGTAGACTACAAAAGACGCGAAAGACGAAGGTAGGATGCTCTCCGGAGGTAAGAGCCGCTGCCGGGCGTCTTTCGGCAGAAGCCGCGCTAAGGAGAGCCCTGTGAGCGGCACAATCGTCTTTGCGCGAAGAAGCCGCTTCTTGGGCTCCGGCAGCCGGCGAGAGCGGCAGCTTCGGGAAGGTGAAGAAGCAAGCTGTACAACACTGGGATTGTGTGCGCACCTTGCCAACTGATAGAAAACAGTACCTTTGCACTCTCCTGACTTTTCCAATCACAGGAACATTCGATTGGAAGCTGTTTTGGACAACTTTTCTTTTCTTCCTGCCAAACACTTGGCAGACATCCGTGCAACTTCTAGAACACGATGGGAGATGTTTTCTGTGCTGGCACAGTTTTTACTAGCCAGACATAGTGGAAAAGCGTTTTGCTAAGATGTAGACTACAAAAGACGCGAAAGACGAAGGTAGGATGCTCTCCGGAGGTAAGAGCCGCTGCCGGGCGTCTTTCGGCAGAAGCCGCGCTAAGGAGAGCACTGTGAGCGGCACAATCGTCTTTGCGCGAAGAAGCCGCTTCTTGGGCTCCGGCAGCCGGCGAGAGCGGCAGCTTCGGGAAGGTGAAGAAGCAAGCTGTACAACACTGGGATTGTGTGCGCACCTTGCCAACTGATAGAAAACAGTACCTTTGCACTCTCCTGACTTTTCCAATCACAGGAACATTCGATTGGAAGCTGTTTTGGACAACTTTTCTTTTCTTCCTGCCAAACACTTGGCAGACATCCGTGCAACTTCTAGAACACGATGGGAGATGTTTTCTGTGCTGGCACAGTTTTTCCTAGCCAGACATAGTGGAAAAGCGTTTTGCTAAGATGTAGACTACAAAAGACGCGAAAGACGAAGGTAGGATGCTCTCCGGAGGTAAGAGCCGCTGCCGGGCGTCTTTCGGCAGAAGCCGCGCTAAGGAGAGCCCTGTGAGCGGCACAATCGTCTTTGCGCGAAGAAGCCGCTTCTTGGGCTCCGGCAGCCGGCGAGAGCGGCAGCTTCGGGAAGGTGAAGAAGCAAGCTGTACAACACTGGGATTGTGTGCGCACCTTGCCAACTGATAGAAAACAGTACCTTTGCACTCTCCTGACTTTTCCAATCACAGGAACATTCGATTGGAAGCTGTTTTGGACAACTTTTCTTTTCTTCCTGCCAAACACTTGGCAGACATCCGTGCAACTTCTAGAACACGATGGGAGATGTTTTCTGTGCTGGCACAGTTTTTCCTAGCCAGACATAGTGGAAAAGCGTTTTGCTAAGATGTAGACTACAAAAGACGCGAAAGACGAAGGTAGGATGCTCTCCGGAGGTAAGAGCCGCTGCCGGGCGTCTTTCGGCAGAAGCCGCGCTAAGGAGAGCACTGTGAGCGGCACAATCGTCTTTGCGCGAAGAAGCCGCTTCTTGGGCTCCGGCAGCCGGCGAGAGCGGCAGCTTCGGGAAGGTGAAGAAGCAAGCTGTACAACACTGGGATTGTGTGCGCACCTTGCCAACTGATAGAAAACAGTACCTTTGCACTCTCCTGACTTTTCCAATCACAGGAACATTCGATTGGAAGCTGTTTTGGACAACTTTTCTTTTCTTCCTGCCAAACACTTGGCAGACATCCGTGCAACTTCTAGAACACGATGGGAGATGTTTTCTGTGCTGGCACAGTTTTTCCTAGCCAGACATAGTGGAAAAGCGTTTTGCTAAGATGTAGACTACAAAAGACGCGAAAGACGAAGGTAGGATGCTCTCCGGAGGTAAGAGCCGCTGCCGGGCGTCTTTCGGCAGAAGCCGCGCTAAGGAGAGCCCTGTGAGCGGCACAATCGTCTTTGCGCGAAGAAGCCGCTTCTTGGGCTCCGGCAGCCGGCGAGAGCGGCAGCTTCGGGAAGGTGAAGAAGCAAGCTGTACAACACTGGGATTGTGTGCGCACCTTGCCAACTGATAGAAAACAGTACCTTTGCACTCTCCTGACTTTTCCAATCACAGGAACATTCGATTGGAAGCTGTTTTGGACAACTTTTCTTTTCTTCCTGCCAAACACTTGGCAGACATCCGTGCAACTTCTAGAACACGATGGGAGATGTTTTCTGTGCTGGCACAGTTTTTACTAGCCAGACATAGTGGAAAAGCGTTTTGCTAAGATGTAGACTACAAAAGACGCGAAAGACGAAGGTAGGATGCTCTCCGGAGGTAAGAGCCGCTGCCGGGCGTCTTTCGGCAGAAGCCGCGCTAAGGAGAGCACTGTGAGCGGCACAATCGTCTTTGCGCGAAGAAGCCGCTTCTTGGGCTCCGGCAGCCGGCGAGAGCGGCAGCTTCGGGAAGGTGAAGAAGCAAGCTGTACAACACTGGGATTGTGTGCGCACCTTGCCAACTGATAGAAAACAGTACCTTTGCACTCTCCTGACTTTTCCAATCACAGGAACATTCGATTGGAAGCTGTTTTGGACAACTTTTCTTTTCTTCCTGCCAAACACTTGGCAGACATCCGTGCAACTTCTAGAACACGATGGGAGATGTTTTCTGTGCTGGCACAGTTTTTCCTAGCCAGACATAGTGGAAAAGCGTTTTGCTAAGATGTAGACTACAAAAGACGCGAAAGACGAAGGTAGGATGCTCTCCGGAGGTAAGAGCCGCTGCCGGGCGTCTTTCGGCAGAAGCCGCGCTAAGGAGAGCACTGTGAGCGGCACAATCGTCTTTGCGCGAAGAAGCCGCTTCTTGGGCTCCGGCAGCCGGCGAGAGCGGCAGCTTCGGGAAGGTGAAGAAGCAAGCTGTACAACACTGGGATTGTGTGCGCACCTTGCCAACTGATAGAAAACAGTACCTTTGCACTCTCCTGACTTTTCCAATCACAGGAACATTCGATTGGAAGCTGTTTTGGACAACTTTTCTTTTCTTCCTGCCAAACACTTGGCAGACATCCGTGCAACTTCTAGAACACGATGGGAGATGTTTTCTGTGCTGGCACAGTTTTTCCTAGCCAGACATAGTGGAAAAGCGTTTTGCTAAGATGTAGACTACAAAAGACGCGAAAGACGAAGGTAGGATGCTCTCCGGAGGTAAGAGCCGCTGCCGGGCGTCTTTCGGCAGAAGCCGCGCTAAGGAGAGCACTGTGAGCGGCACAATCGTCTTTGCGCGAAGAAGCCGCTTCTTGGGCTCCGGCAGCCGGCGAGAGCGGCAGCTTCGGGAAGGTGAAGAAGCAAGCTGTACAACACTGGGATTGTGTGCGCACCTTGCCAACTGATAGAAAATAGTACCTTTGCACTCTCCTGACTTTTCCAATCACAGGAACATTCGATTGGAAGCTGTTTTGGACAACTTTTCTTTTCTTCCTGCCAAACACTTGGCAGACATCCGTGCAACTTCTAGAACACGATGGGAGATGTTTTCTGTGCTGGCACAGTTTTTCCTAGCCAGACATAGTGGAAAAGCGTTTTGCTAAGATGTAGACTACAAAAGACGCGAAAGACGAAGGTAGGATGCTCTCCGGAGGTAAGAGCCGCTGCCGGGCGTCTTTCGGCAGAAGCCGCGCTAAGGAGAGCCCTGTGAGCGGCACAATCGTCTTTGCGCGAAGAAGCCGCTTCTTGGGCTCCGGCAGCCGGCGAGAGCGGCAGCTTCGGGAAGGTGAAGAAGCAAGCTGTACAACACTGGGATTGTGTGCGCACCTTGCCAACTGATAGAAAACAGTACCTTTGCACTCTCCTGACTTTTCCAATCACAGGAACATTCGATTGGAAGCTGTTTTGGACAACTTTTCTTTTCTTCCTGCCAAACACTTGGCAGACATCCGTGCAACTTCTAGAACACGATGGGAGATGTTTTCTGTGCTGGCACAGTTTTTCCTAGCCAGACATAGTGGAAAAGCGTTTTGCTAAGATGTAGACTACAAAAGACGCGAAAGACGAAGGTAGGATGCTCTCCGGAGGTAAGAGCCGCTGCCGGGCGTCTTTCGGCAGAAGCCGCGCTAAGGAGAGCCCTGTGAGCGGCACAATCGTCTTTGCGCGAAGAAGCCGCTTCTTGGGCTCCGGCAGCCGGCGAGAGCGGCAGCTTCGGGAAGGTGAAGAAGCAAGCTGTACAACACTGGGATTGTGTGCGCACCTTGCCAACTGATAGAAAACAGTACCTTTGCACTCTCCTGACTTTTCCAATCACAGGAACATTCGATTGGAAGCTGTTTTGGACAACTTTTCTTTTCTTCCTGCCAAACACTTGGCAGACATCCGTGCAACTTCTAGAACACGATGGGAGATGTTTTCTGTGCTGGCACAGTTTTTCCTAGCCAGACATAGTGGAAAAGCTTTTTGCCGAGGTGTAGATGAGAAGAGGAGCTAAAGACGAAGGTAGGATGCTCTCCGGAGGTAAGAGCCGCTGCCGGGCGTCTTTCGGCAGAAGCCGCGCTAAGGAGAGCCCTGTGAGCGGCACAATCGTCTTTGCGCGAAGAAGCCGCTTCTTGGGCTCCGGCAGCCGGCGAGAGCGGCAGCTTCGGGAAGGTGAAGAAGCAAGCTGTACAACACTGGGATTGTGTGCGCACCTTGCCAACTGATAGAAAACAGTACCTTTGCACTCTCCTGACTTTTCCAATCACAGGAACATTCGATTGGAAGCTGTTTTGGACAACTTTTCTTTTCTTCCTGCCAAACACTTGGCAGACATCCGTGCAACTTCTAGAACACGATGGGAGATGTTTTCTGTGCTGGCACAGTTTTTCCTAGCCAGACATAGTGGAAAAGCGTTTTGCTAAGATGTAGACGACAAGAGAGGCTAAAGAGTGGATGTTAGCAAATGACACCCATCTTCAAAAAAGGCAATTAAGAGGACTCGCCATAGTACAAACCAGCCAGCCTCTTTTTTATCCCCAGGAAGTTGATGAAGCAGCTCTTCCTGGAAATCCTTGCCAGGCACATGACAGATGACCAAATAATGTAGTTAGCATGATTTTTCAGGGGAATTTCATGCTGAACATCACTTTAAACTCCTCTGATGAATCAACTTGACTGGTAGATGAAGGGAATATTATCTGCCTGGGCTTCAGGGAGGTTTTTGACATACCTCTACATGGCATCACACATACATATGGAAGCAATAGTGCAAAGGGGAGGGAATCAGTGTCTTTTCAGTGATGCTGAGGGAAAAGACAAGAGGCAGTGGGCACACACTGAAATACAGGAGATTGCCTTTGAACATCAGTAAATGTTTCTTTACTGTCAGGGTGACTGAACCACGGCACAGACTGCCCAGAAAGATTGTGGAGCCTGGATCTTTGAAGACATTAAAAGTACACCCAGATAGAATCCTGGGCAAGAGGCTCTAGGTATCCTGGTTTAGGCAGGGGGGTTGGGCCTGGTTAGCCCCACCAACCCCTTCCACTCTCTTTCATTCTGTGCTAGTGAATTCTCTTCAAGATGCATTTCAAAGCACTGGCATGACAAAGTTCTGTGCAGACAGAGATCCAAATGGACATGGCATCTAAGTTCCTTAAGCAGTGTTCAAGAAGAATGTAAAACTCTGGCACAAGTGTCTCTTCCCTAACTGAATCCCTTTCATGGGAAAATTCCCAGCTCTAGAAAGATCTTCTGATACGCATGCTTAAGACTGACACTGGCTGAGCAAATTTCTCCCTATGTATATCTAAGACCAGTTAGGATCTTCACCCAAAGTGCTGTCAACATAGTCACAGAATGCCTATTGTTAAGAAGTGACAGCTTCCATCAGAATGGCAGCTATTGGTCCACAAAATGGATTAATGGATGGGAATTATCTACGTGGGTTAAAAACAAAAATAAAGAGTTGGTCTTTATTTATCAATTTCATGGCAATATTGATAAGGGAAGAAAAAGATCTAAGTCCTTGACTTTCTGGACTCGAGGAAAGATTTTAAAAATTCCTTGTAAAAATGTATGATCACAATCAGACTATTGAAACCATTTTAGTTGGGAACAAAGTTCCAAAATTGTCTAGATAGTGGCAAAGAAGCCAAGAAAATAGGAAAGAAACAAAAAGAGAGCAAAAGAGTCAGCTTCAGTGTACAAGCTCGTTCTAGAAGTAGTCTGCTGGGAAAAGGAACCCCCAGCTAAATTTCCAATGTATTCCTGCGCTTGATTCAGTAACTGGTCAATGTAAAAACCAATCCTTTTGTACAACTTCTTCCAGCAACAAAAACTCCAACAGGTTGACACTACCATCATGCCTGTTCCAGACATATTTAAAAGAGAAATGATGATTTTCTTGAAAACCTACTTACATAAAAGTTGCAAGATGGTGGAGGGATTCCCACATCCTCCTTCCTCCATCTGGCTTGAAAGTATATTTGATAAAATATGCAACAAAGCACATGATTTATAAGGGAGAGTCAAATGGATGATTTGGGAATCGATCTCTTGTTGATAGTAAACTTCATATCCACTCGGTGTGACCTTTTTAAAACAAAATGTGGAGCTGAGGCATGAATCTGCCACAACAATTGTAAAGCAAACATACACACTCCCCTTCATATGCCCCCCCCTCCACACACACCTAGGCACACACAGAGATCAGCATAGCAGATCATGAACACCTTGGAAAAGACTGAAATGCTAAATGCCTCTCTTGATGGGCAAAAGAGCTGGTGCAGTAATTCAAATGCCTGGTACAAAAATTCTGTTTAATATTTAGCTCCTATTTAAAACACAGCTTTTCATTTCATTCTATTTACAGAATATTTTCATTTCATTTGTTTCTTTAAAATTACTTAGTTCTCACCTGTTGTATGTCTAGGAATATTTTCTTCCAAAAATAGAAAAAAATAGATGATATCTTTTCAGCAGAAAACATTGGTTGATACAATTTTAAACCATCATGATATGGAAGAATTCTTCTGTCCCTCTCGAAGGTGGAAGAAGCATTTGGATCACAGATCATCTACAATGAAATACTTGACATGTTTAAGATGCTTTCAATCAATTTTGATTGTCAATTGCTTATTTGTTGTAAACAGTAATTTTTCAGTGAAGGGAAAGTGTGTGTGGTATATCTACATGATATGTTCAAAGGCAGTTCCTACTAATGGCCAGGCTGAATTCCAGTAAATAATGTCCCGAATGATATTTTGCCGCCTTCTTTGGCACTTCATGAAATCTTACCCCGATGAAGTGCTGAAACACAGAGATTTTCTCTTAGAGAGTGTCTCATGTTGTAACCTATCCCATGGATTTTATGCTGTAATTCTTATCTCTTTTAAAATTTACTATCTTCTGTACAGTTTTCATGAAACTTTCTGTTACAGTAGTGAATAGCACAGATAAATGTCATTTTGTACAACTTTGAATTTACCCCAAGAGCTGAGAGAAAACTTGATCCTATACTTCAATCCGAGTTTCTTCTATAGTCCAACTTTGTTTCTCTACCATCAAGCTTCTCCTTTGTTGCTGCTCCAAGCCCCGTCCAGGGTGACCTTGAATACTTTCAGGGATGGGACACCCACAACTTCTCTGGGCAACCTGTTCCAGTGTTCCAGCACTCCCACAGTAAAAAAGGCCTTCCTTTCATCTAATATGTGTAGGAAATCATAAATCTAGGCATAGAAGCTTGGAGTGCAAATTTGAAATTCTTTGGATTTGAAGCACATTTTATATGAATACTGACTTACAGATGACTAAAAGATGTTGATGGGCATTTGAGCTGACAAGTTTTGAAAAAGTGCACGGAAATTAAAATTGAAACCACTAAAATTAAAAACTCCTTGCCATTTTCTTTTTCCTCTCCTATTCAAAATTGCATATGTCAGATATCAGTGCTTCATGCAAACCTCTCAGATGCTCTCAGAGAAAAAGCTTTTCTTTCAGACTAAGTTGCGGTTGACGTAGAACACTAGCAGGAGTGAAAGATTTTCTGGGCATCGGGGCAGCCCGTTCTCCTTGGATTTGTGTGCAGAATGCATTTTATCCAAACTGGAAAATAGATCCCAGCTCTGTTCTATTCATCATCCTTACTTCATCAGGCCAGAAGATTCTGTGAAAAGTAGCCTGTGGACCTTGAAGACAGCGCATGTGAACCAGATGAGAGGTGATAGAGAAGTTGAGGGAGAGAAGAAAGAGCATGAGGCTGAAACCAGAAAGTATTTCTCCACGTGATCATGGAAGATTGCAGGAGCCACTTGGTACTATCAAACCAGCCCAACTTGGCACTTGTGCCACCTTGGGTCTGGGAGCCATGTTGCATATCGTGCATTTTAAGGAGCCAGCTGGCCACACCCAGCCATATGCCCCCAAACACAAACCAAGGCCCTTTTCTCTGGCAAACAAAACTCAGCTGCCCTGCTTCTGGATGGCAGATTGCAGGAACCACTTGGTACTATCAAACCAGCCCAACTTGGCACTGGTGCCACCATGGGTCTGGTCACCATCCTGCCTATTGTAGCTTTTCAGGAGCCAGCCGGTCACTCTCAGCCATAGGCCCCCAAACACAAACCTCGGCCCGTTTCCCTGGCAAACAAAAGTAAGCTGCCCCGCTTCTGCATGGCAGATTGCAGGAGCTACTTAGTACTATCAAATCAGCCCGACTTGGCACAGGTGCCACCTTGGATCTGGGAACCATCCTGTGTATCGTGGATTTTCAGGGGCCAGCCGGCCACTCTCAGCCATATGCCCCCAAAAACAAACCACGGACCTTTTCTCTGGCAAACAAAAATCAGCTGCCCCACTTCTGGATGGCAGATTGCAGGAGCCACTTGGGACTATCACACCAGCACAACATGGCACTGCTGCCACCTTGGATCTGGGAACAATCCTGCGTATCGTACATATTCAGGAACCAGCCGAACACTCCCAGCCACAGGCCCCCAAACACAAACAACGGCCCTTTTCTCTGGCAAACAAAACTCAACTGCCCCTCTTCTGGATGGCAAATTGCAGGACGCACTTGGTACTACAAAAAGAGCCCGACTTGGCAGTGGTGCCACCTTGGCTCTGGGAACCATCCTGCGTATCGAGCATTTTAAGGAGCCAGCCGGCAATTCCCAGCCGTATGCCCCAAAAAGAAACCATGGACCTTTTCTCTGGCAAAAAAAACTCAGCTGTCCCGCTTCTGGATGGCAGATTGCAGGAGTTACTTTGAACCATACAACCAGCCTTACTTGGCACTGGTGCCACCTTGGATCTGGGAACCATCCTGCCTATCGTTGATTTTCAGGGGCCAGCCGGCCACTCTCAGCCATAGGCCCCCAAACACAAACCACAGCCCTTTTCTCTAGCAAACAAAATTCAACTGCCCCGCTTCTGGATGGCAAATTGCAGGAGCCACTGGGTACTACAAAAACAGCCTGACTTGGCACTGGTGCCACCTTGCGCCTGGTTACCATGCGGCGTATCGTGCATTTTAAGGAGCCAGGTGGCCACTCCCAGCCATATGCCCCCAAACACAACCCACGGCCCTTTTCTCTGGCAAACAAAACTCAGCTGCCCCGCTTCTGGATGGCAGATTGCAGGAGACACTTGGTACTATCAAACCAGCCCGACTTGGCACTGGTGCCACCTTGGGTCTGGGAACCATCCTGCGTATTGTGGATTGTCAGGAGACAGCCGACCACTCTCGGCCACAGAGCCCAATCAAAAACAAAGGTCCGTTTCCCTGGCAAAAAAAACTCAGCTGCCCCGCTTCTGGATGGGAGATTGCAGGAGGCACTTGACACTGTCAAACGAGCCCCACTTGGCACTGGTGCCACCTTGGGTCTGGGAACCATGCTGCGTATCGTGGATTTTCAGGAGCCAGCCGGCCACTGCCAGCCACAGGCCCCCAAACACAAACCACAGCCTTTTTCTCTGGCAAACAAAACTCAGCTGCCCCGCTTCTGGATGGCAGATTGCAGGAGCCACTTGGTACTATCAAACCAGCCCGACTTGGCACTGGTGCCACCTTGGGTCTGGGAACCATCCTGCCTATCGTGGATTTTAAGGAGCCAGCCGGCTACTCCCAGCCACAGGCCCCCAACAAAAACCACGGCCCTTTTTTCTCGCAAACAAAACTTAGCTGCCTCACTTCTGGATGGCAGATTGCAGGAGCCACTTGGTGTAATCAAACCAGCCCGACTTGGCACTGGTGCCACCTTGGGTCTGGGAACCATCCTGCGTATCGTGGATTCTAAGGAGCCACCCGGCCACTCTGAGCCACAGGCCCCCCAACAAAATCAACGGCGCTGTTCCCTGGAAAACAAAACTCGCCTGCCAACTTTTTGATGGAGTTTGCAGGAGCCACTTGGTACTATCAAACCAGCCCGACTTGGCACTGGTGCCACCTTGGGTCTGGGAAACATCCTGCGTATCGTGGATTCTTAGGAGCCAGCCGGCCACTCCTAGCCACAGGCCCCCAAACAAAAACCTAGGCCTATTTCTCTGGCAAACAAAAGTAAGCTGCCCTGCTTCTGGATGGCAGATTGCAGGAGACACTTGGTACTATCAAACCAGCCCAACTTGGCACTGGTGCCACGTTGGGTCTGGGAACCATCCTGCGTATCGTGGATTCTAAGGAGCCAGCTGGCCACTCCCAGCCACAGGCCCCCAAACACAAACAACGGCGCTTTTCCCTGGAAAACAAAACTCGCCTGCCAACTTTTTGATGGCAGATTGCAGGAGCCACTTGGGACTATCAAATCAGCCCAACTTGGCACTGGTGCCACCATGGGTCTGGTCACCATCCTGCCTATCGTAGCTTTTCAGGAGCCAGCCGGTCACTCCCAGCCATAGGCCCCCAGACAAAAACCTCGGCCCGTTTCCCTGGCAAACAAAAGTAAGCTGCCCCGCTTCTGGATGGCAGATTGCAGTACGCACTTGGTACTATCAAACCAGCCCAACTTGGAAATGGTGCCACCTTGGGTCTGGGAACCATCCTGCGTATCGTGGATTCTAAGGAGCCAGCCGGCCACTCCCAGCCACAGGCCCCCAAATACAAACAACGGCGCTTTTCCCTGGAAAACAAAACTCGCCTGCCAAATTTTTGATGGCAGATTGCAGGAGCCACTTGGTACTATCAAATCAGCCCAACTTGGCACTGGTGCCACCATGGATCTGGTCACCATCCTGCCTATCGTAGCTTTTCAGGTGCCAGCCGGTCACTCCCAGCCATAGGAACCCAGACACAAACCTCGGCCCGTTTCCCTGGCAAACAAAAGTAAGCTGCCCCGCTTCTGGATGGCAGATTGCAGGAGCCACTTTGCACCATCAAACTGGCCCGACTTGTCACTGGTGCCACCTCAGGTCTGGGAACCCTCCTGCGTATCGTGGATTCCAATTAGCAAGACGGCCACTCCCAGCCACAGGCCCCCAAACACAAACAACGGCGCTTTTCCCTGGAAAACAAAACTCGCCTGCCAACTTTTTGATGGCAGATTGCAGGAGCCACTTGGTACTATCAAACCAGCCCAACTTGGCACTGCTGACACCATGGGTCTGGTCACCTTCCTGCCTATCGTAGCTTTTCAGGAGCCAGCCGGTCACTCCCAGCCATAGGCCCCCAGACACAAAGCTCTGCCCGTTTCCCTGGCAAACAAAAGTAAGCTGCCCCGCTTCTGGATGGCAGATTTCAGGATCCACTTGTTATTATCAAACCAGCCCGACTTGGTACTGGTGCCACCTCTGGTCTGGGAACCATCCTGCGTATCTTGGATTCTAAGGAGCCAGCCGGCCACTCCCAGCCACAGGCCCCCAAAAAAAAACATCGGCGCTTTTCCCTGGAAAACAAAACTCGCCTGCCAACATTTTGATTGCAGATTGCAGGAACCACTTGGTACTATCAAACCAGCCCAACTTGGCACTGGTGCCACCTTGGGTCTGGGAACCATCCGGCGTATCGTGTGTTTAAAGGAGCCAGCCGGCCACTCCAGCCACAGGCCCGCAGACACAAACAACGGCGCTTTTCCCTGGAAAACAAAGCTTGCCTGCTGACTTTTGATGGCAGATTGCAGGAGCCACTTTGTACTTTGAAATCAGCCGAACATGGCTCTGGTGCCACCATGGGTCTGGTCACCATCCTGCCTATCGTAGCTTTTCAGGAGCCAGCCGGTCACTCCCAGCCATAGGCCCCCAGACACAAAGCTCGGCCCGTTTCCCTGGCAAACAAAAGTAAGCTACCCCGCTTCTGGATGGCAGATTGCAGGACGCACTTGGTACTATCAAACCAGCCCAACTTATCACTGGTGCCACCTCAGGTCAGGGAACCATCCTGCGTATTGTGGATTCTAAGGAGCCAGCCGGCCACTCCCAGCCACAGGCCCCCAAACACAAACAACGGCGCTTTTCCCTGGAAAACAAAACTCGCCTGCCAATATTTTGATGGCAGATTGCAGGAGCCACTTGGTACTATCAAACCAGCCCAACTTGGCACTGGTGCCACCATGGGTCTGGTCACCATCCTGCCTATCGTAGCTTTTCAGGAGCCAGCCGGTCACTCCCTGCCATAGGCCCCCAGACAAAAACCTCGGCCCGTTTCCCTGGCAAACAAAAGTAAGCTGCCCCGCTTCTGGATGGCAGATTGCAGGACGCACTTGGTACTATCAAACCAGCCCGACTTGGCACTGGTGCCACCTCAGGTCTGGGAACCATCCTGCGTATCGTGGATTCTAAGGAGCCAGCCGGCCACTCCCAGCCACAGGCCCCCAAACACAAACAACGGCGCTTTTCCCTGGAAAACAAAACTCGCCTGCCAACTTTTTGATGGCAGATTGCCGGAGCCACTTGGTACTATCAAACCAGCCCAACTTGGCACTGGTGCCACCATGGGTCTGGTCACCATCCTGCCTATCGTAGCTTTTCAGGAGCCAGCCGGTCACTCCCAGCCATAGACCCCAGACACAAACCTCGGCCCGTTTCCCTGGCAAAAAAAAGTAAGCTGCCCCGCTTCTGGATGGCAGATTGCAGGAGCCACTTTGCACCATCAAACTAGCCCGACTTGGCACTGGTGCCACCTCAGGTCTGGGAACCATCCTGCGTATCGTGGATTCTAAGGAGCCAGCCGGACACTCCCAGCCACAGGCCCTCAAACACAAACAGCGGCGCTTTTCCCTGGAAAACAAAACTCGCCTGCCAAATTTTGATGGCAGATTGCCGGAGCAACTTGGTACTATCAAACCAGCCCAACTTGGCACTGGTGCCACCATGGGTCTGGTCACCATCCTGCCTATCGTAGATTTTCAGGACCTAGCCGGTCACTCCCAGCCATAGGCCCCCAGACACAAACCTCGGCCCGTTTCCGTGGCAAACAAAACTAAGCGGCGCCGCTTGTGGATGGCAGATTGCAGGACGCACTTGGTACTATCAAACCAGCCCGACTTGGCACTGGTGCCACCTCTGGTCTGGGAACCATCCTGCGTATCGTGGATTCCAATTAGCAAGCTGGCCACTCCCAGCCACAGGCCCCCAAACACAAACAACGGCGCTTTTCCCTGGAAAACAAAACTCGCCTGCCAACATTTTGATGGCAGATTGCAGGAGCCACTTGGTACTATCAAATCAGCCGAACATGGCACTGGTGCCACCATGGGTCTTGGAACCATCCTGCCTATCGTAGCTGTTCAGGCGCCAGCCGGTCACTCCCAGCCATAGGCCCCCAGAGAAAAACCTCGGCCCTTTTCCCTGGAAAACAAAAGTAAGCTGCCCCGCTTCTGGATGGCAGATTGCAGGAATAACTTGGTACTATCAAACCAGCCCGACTTGGCACTGGTGCCACCTTGGGTCTGGGAACCATCCGGCGTATCGTGGATTCTAAGGAGCCAGCCGGTCACTCCCAGCCACAGGCCCCCAAACACAAACAACGGCGCTTTTCCCTGGAAAACAAAACTCGCCTGCCAACATTTTGATGGCAGATTGCAGGAGCCACTTGCTACTATCAAATCAGCCCAACTTGGCACTGGTGCCACCATGGGTCTGGTCACCATCCTGCCTATCGTAGCTTTTCAGGAGCCAGCCGGTCACTCCCAGCCATAGGCCCCCAGACACAAAGCTCGGCCCGTTTCCCTGGCAAACAAAAGTAAGCTGCCCCGCTTCTGGATGGCAGATTGCAGGACGCGCTTGGTAGTATCAAACCAGCCCGACTTGTCACTGGTGCCAACTCTGGTCTGGGAACCATCCTGCGTATCGTTGATTCTAATTAGCCAGCCGGCCACTCCCAGCCACAGGCCCCCAAACACAAACAAAGGCGCTTTTCCCTGGAAAACAAAACTCGCCTGCCAAATTTTTGATGGCAGATTGCAGGAGCCACTTGGTACTATCAAATCAGCCCAACTCGGCACTGGTGCCACCATGGGTCTGGTTACCATCCTGCCTATCGTAGCTTTTCAGGAGCCAGCCGGTCACCCCCAGCCACAGGCCCCGAGACAAAAACCTCGGCCCGTTTCCCTGGCAAAAAAAAGTAAGCTACCCCGCTTCTGGATGGCAGATTGCAGGACGCACTTCGTAGTATCAAACCAGCCAAACTTGGCACTGGTGCCACCTTGGGTCTGGGAACCATCCTGCGTAACGTGGATTCTAAGCAGCCAGCCGGCCACTCCCTGCCACAGGCACTCAAACACAAACAACGGCGCTTTTCCCTGGAAAACAAAACTCGCCTGCCAACTTTTTGATGGCGGATTGCAGGAGCCACTTGATACTATCAAACCAGCCCAACTTGGCACTGGTGCCACCATGGGTCTGGTCACCATCCTGCCTATCGTAGCTTTTCAGGAGCCAGCCGGTCACCCCCAGCCACAGGCGCCGAGACAAACACCTCGGCCCGTTTCCCTGGCAAACAATAGTAAGCTACCCCGCTTCTGGATGGCCGATTGCAGGACGCACTTGGTAGTATCAAACCAGCCCGACTTGTCACTGGGGTCACCTCTGGTCTGGGAACCATCCTGCGTATCGTGGATTCTAAGGAGCCAGCCGGCCACTCCCAGCCACAGGTCCCCAAACACAAACAACGGCGCTTTTCCCTGGAAAACAAAACTCGCCTGCCAAATTTTTGATGGCAGATTGCAGGAGCCACTTGGTACTATCAAACCAGCCCAACTTGGCACTGGTGCCACCATGGGTCTGGTCACCATCCTGCCTATCGTAGCTTTTCAGGAGCCAGCCGGTCACCCCCAGACTTATACCCCAGACAAAAACCTCGGCCCGTTTCCCTGGCAAAAAAAAGTAAGCTACCCCGCTTCTGGATGGCAGATTGCAGGACGCACTTGGTAGTATCAAACCAGCCCAACTTGGCACTGGTGCCACCTTGGGTCTGGGAACCATCCTGCGTATCGTGGATTCTAAGGAGCCAGCCGGCCACTCCCTGCCACAGGCACCCAAACACAAACAACGGCGCTTTTCCCTGGAAAACAAAACTCGCCTGCCAACTTTTTGATGGCGGATTGCAGGAGCCACTTGGTACTATCAAACCAGCCCAACTTGGCACTGGTGCCACCATGGATGTGGTCACCATCCTGCCTATCGTAGCTTTTCAGTACCTAGCAGGTCACTCCCAGCCATAGGCGCCCAGACACAAAGCTCGGCCCGTTTCCCTGGCAAACAAAATTAAGCTGCCCCGCTTCTGGATGGCAGATTGCATGAACCACTTGGTACTATAAAACCAGCCCGACTTGGCACTGGTGCCACCTCTGGTCTGGGAACCATCCTGCGTATCGTGGATTCTAAGGAGCCATCCGGTCACTCCCAGCCACAGGCCCCCAAACACAAACAACAGCGCTTTTCCCTGGAAAACAAAACTCGCCTGCCAACATTTTGATGGCAGATTGCAGGAGCCACTTGGTACTATCAAACCAGCCCAACTTGGCACTGGTGCCACCATGGGTCTGGTCACCATCCTGCCTATCGTAGCTGTTCAGGCGCCACCCGGTCACTCCCAGCCATAGGCCCCCAGAGAAAAACCTCGGCCCGTTTCCCTGGCAAAGAAAAGTAAGCTACCCCGCTTCTGGATGGCAGATTGCAGGAGCCACTTTGCACCATCAAACTGTCCCGACTTGTCACTGGTGCCACCTCAAGTCTGGGAACCATCCTGCGTATCGTGGATTCTAAGGAGCCAGCCGGCCACTCCCACCCACAGGCCCCCAGTCACAAACAACGGCGCATTTCCCTGGAAAACAAAACTCGCCTGCCGACTATTTGATGGCAGATTGCAGGAGCCACTTGGTACTATCAAATCAGCCCAACTTGGCTCTGGTGCCACCATGGGTCTGGTCACCATCCTGCCTATCGTAGCTTTTCAGGAGCCAGCCGGTCACTCCCAGCCATAGGCCCCCAGACACAAACCTCGGCCAGTTTCCCTGGAAAACAAAAGTAAGCTGCCCCGCTTCTGGATGGCAGATTGCAGGAGCCACTTTGCACCATCCAACTAGCCCGACTTGGCACTGGTGCCACCTCAGGTCTGGGAACCATGCTGCGTATCGTGGATTCTAATTAGCCATCCGGCCACTCCCACCCACAGGCCCCTAAACACAAACAAGGGCGCTTTTCCCTGGAAAACAAAACTCGCCTGCCAATTTTTGATGGCAGATTGCAGGAGCCACTTGGTACTATCAAACCAGCCCAACTTGGCACTGGTGCCACCATGGGTCTGGTCACCATCCTGCCTATCGTAGCTTTTCAGGAGCCAGCCGGTCACTCCCAGCCATAGGCGCCCAGACCCAAAGCTCGGCCCGTTTCCCTGGCAAGCAAAAGTAAGCTGTCCCGCTTCTGGATGGCAGAATGCAGGACGCACTTGGTAGTATCAAACCAGCCCGACTTGGCACTGGCGCCGCCTCACGTCTGGGAACCATCCTGCGTATCGTGGATTCTAAGCAACCAGCCGGCCACTCCCAGCCACAGGCCCCCAAACACAAACAACGGCGCTTTTCCCTGGAAAACAAAACTCGCCTGCCAACTTTTTGATGGCAGATTGCAGGAGCCACTTGGTACTATCAAACCAGCCCAACTTGGCACTGGTGCCACCTTGGGTCTGGTCACCATCCTGCCTATCATAGCTTTTCAGGAGCCAGCCGGTCACTCCCAGCCATAGGCCCCCAGACACAAACCTCGGCCCGTTTCCCTGGCAAACAAAAGCAAGCTGCCCCGCTTCTGGATGGCAGATTGCAGGAGCCACTTTGCACCATCAAACTAGCCCGACTTGGCACTGGTGCCACCTCAGGTCTGGGAACCATGCTGCGTATCGTGGATTCTAATTAGCCATCCGGCCACTCCCACCCACAGGCCCCCAAACAAAAACAACGGCGCTTTTCCCTGGAAAACAAAACTCGCCTGCCAAATTTTGATGGCAGACTGCCGGAGCCACTTGGTACTATCAAACCAGCCCACCTTGACACTGGTGCCACCATGGGTCTGGTCACCATCCTGCCTATCGTAGCTTTTCAGGAGCCAGCCGGTCACTCCCAGCCATAAACCCCCAGACACAAACCTCGGCCCGTTTCCCTGGCAAACAAAAGTAAGCTGCCCCGCTTCTGGATGGCAGATTGCAGGAGCCACTTTTCACCATCAAACCAGCCCGACTTGGCACTGGTGCCACCTCAGGTCTGGGAACCATCCTGCGTATCGTGGATTCTAAGGAGCCAGCCGGCCACTCCCAGCCATAGGCCCCCAAACAAAACAACGGCACTTTTCCCTGGAAAACAAAACTTGCCTGCCAAATTTTTGATGGCAGATTGCAGGAGCCACTTGGTACTATCAAACCAGCCCAACTTGGCACTGGTTCCACCATGGGTCTGGTCACCATCCTGCCTATCGTAGCTTTTCAGGAGCCAGCCGGTCACTCCCAGCCGTAGGCCCACAGACACAAAGCTCGGCCCGTTTCCGTGACAAACAAAAGTAAGCTGTCCCGCTTCTGGATGGCAGATTGCAGGACGCACTTGGTACTATCAAACCAGCCCGACTTGGCACTGGTGCCACCTCTGGTCTGGGAACCATCCTGCGTATGGTAGATTCTAAGCAGCCAGCCGGCCACTCCCAGCCACAGGCCCCCAAACACAAACAACGGCGCTTTTCCCTTGAAAACAAAACTCGTCTGCCAACTTTTTGATGGCAGATTGCCGGAGCCACTTGGTACTATCAAACCAACCCAACTTTGCACTGGTGCCACCATGGGTCTCGTCACCATCCTGCCTATCGTAGCTTTTCAGGAGCCAGCCGGCCACTCCCTGCCACAGGCCCCCAAACACAAACAACGGCGCTTTTCCCTGGAAAACAAAATTCGCCTGCCAACTTTTTGATGGCAGATTGCAGGAGCCACTTGGTACAATCAAATCAGCCCAACTTGCCACTGGTGCCACCTTTGGTCTGGGAACCATGCTGAGTATCGTGGATTCTAAGGAGCCAGCCGGCCACTCCCAGCCACAGGCCCCCAAACACAAACAACGGCGCTTTTCCCTGGAAAACAAAACTCGCCTGCCAACTTCTTGATGGCAGATTGCAGGAGCCACTTGGTACTATCAAACCAGCCCAACTTGGCACTGGTGCCGTCATGGGTCTGGTCACCATCCTGCCTATCGTAGCTTTTCACGAGCCAGCCGGTCACTTCCAGGCTTAGGCCCCCAGACACAATCCTCGGACCGTTTCCCTGGCAAACAAAAGTAAGCTGCCCCGCTTCTGGATGGCAGATTGCAGGAACCACTTGGTACTATCAAACCAGCCCAACTTGGCACTGGTGCCACCATGGGTCTGGGAACCATCCTGTGTATCGTGGATTCTAATTAGCCATCCGTCCACTCCAGGCGATAGGGCCCCAGGCACAAACAACGGCGCTTTTCCCTGGATAACAAACTCGCCTGCCAACTTTTTGATGGCAGATTGCAGGAGCCACTTGGTACTATCAAACCAGCCCAACTTGGCACTGGTGCCACCATGGGTCTGGTCACCATCATGCCTATCGTAGCTTTTCAGGAGCCAGCCGGTCACTCCCAGCCATATGCCCCGAGACACAAACCTCGGCCCGTTTCCCTGGCAAACAAAAGTAAGCTACCCCACTTCTGGATGGCAGATTGCAGGACGCACTTGGTACTATCAAACCAGCCCAACTTGGCACTGGTGCCACGTCAAGTCTAGGAACCATCCTGCGTATCGTGGATTCTAAGGAGCCAGCCGGCCACTCCCAGCCATAGGCCCCCAAACAAAAACAACGGCGCTTTTCCCTGGTAAAGAAAACTTCCCTGCCAACTTTTTGATGGCAGATTGCAGGAGCCACTTGGTACTATCAAACCAGCCCAACTTGGCACTGGTGCCACCATGGGTCTGGTCACCATCCTGCCTATCGTAGCTTTTCAGGAGCCAGCCGGTCACTCCCAGCCATAGGCCCCCAGACACAAAGCTCGGCCCGTTTCCCTGGCAAACAAAAGTAAGCTGCCCCGCTTCTGGATGGCAGATTGCAGGAGCCACTTGGTACTATCAAACCAGCCCGACTTGGCACTGGTGCCACCTCTGGTCTGGGAACCATCCTGCGTATCGTGGATTCTAAGGAGCCAGCCGGCCACTCCCAGCCACAGGCCCCCAAACACAAACAACGGCGCTTTTCCCTGGAAAACAAAACTCGCCTGCCAACTTTTTGATGGCAGATTGCAGGAGCCACTTGGTACTATCAAACCAGCCCAACTTGGCACTGGTGCCGCCATGGGTCTGGTCACCATCCTGCCTATCGTAGCTTTTCACGAGCCAGCCGGTCACTCCCAGCCATAGGCCCCCAAACAAAAACCTCGGCCCGTTTCCCTGGAAAACAAAAGTAAGCTGCCCCGCTTCTGGATGGCAGATTGTAGGACGCACTTGTTACTATCAAACCCGCCCGACTTGGCACTGGTGCCACCACTGGTCTGGGAACCATCCTGCGTATCGTGGTTTCTAAGGAGCCAGCCGGCCACTCCCACCACAGGCACCCAAACACAAACAACGGCGCTTTTCCCTGGAAAACAAAACTCGCCTGCCAAGTTTTTGATGGCAGATTGCAGGAGCCACTTGGTACTATCAAACCAGCCCAACTTGGCACTGCTGCCACCATGGGTCTGGTCACCATCCTGCCTATCGTAGCTTTTCAGGAGCTAGCCGGTCACTCCCAGCCATAGGCCCCCAGACAAAAACCTCGGCCCGTTTCCCTGGCAAACAAAAGTAAGCTGCCCCGCTTCTGGATGGCAGATTGCAGGATCCACTTGGTACTATCAAACCAGCCGGACTTGGCACTGGTGCCACGACAAGTCTGGGAACCATCCTGCGTATCGTGGATTCTAAGGAGCCAGCCGGCCACTCACAGCCACAGGCCCCCAAACACAAACAACGGCGCTTTTCCCTGGAAAACAAAACTTCCCTGCCAACTTTTTGATGGCAGATTGCAGGAGCCACTTGGTACTATCAAACCAGCCGTACTTGGCACTGGTGCCACCATGGGTCTGGTCACCATCCTGCCTATCGTAGCTTTTCAGGAGCCAGCCGGTCACTCCCAGCCTTAGGCCCCCAGACACAAATCTCGGCCCGTTTCCCTGGCAAAGAAAATTAAGCTGCCCCGCTTCTGGATGGCAGATTGCAGGAGCCACTTGGTACTATCAAACCAGCCCGACTTGGCACTGGTGCCACCTCTGGTCTGGGAACCATCCTGCGTATCGTGGATTCTAAGGAGCCAGTCGGCCACTCCCAGCCACAGGCCCCCAAACACAAACAACGGCCCGTTTCCGTGGCAAACAAAAGTAAGCTGCCCCGCTTCTGGATGGCAGATTGCAGGAGCCACTTGGTACTATCAAACCAGCCCGACTTGGCACTGGTGCCACCTCTGGTCTGGGAACCATCCTGCGTATCGTGGTTTCTAAGGAGCCAGCCGGCCACTCCCACCACAGGCACCCAAACACAAACAACGGCGCTTTTCCCTGGAAAACAAAACTCGCCTGCCAACTTTTTGATGGCAGATTGCAGGAGCCACTTGGTACTATCAAACCAGCCCAACTTGGCACTGGTGCCACCATGGGTCTGGTCACCATCCTGCCTATCGTAGCTTTTCAGGAGCCAGCCGGTCACTCCCAGCCATAGGCCCCCAGACACAAAGCTCGGCCCGTTTCCCTGGCAAACAAAAGTAAGCTGCCCCGCTTCTGGATGGCAGATTGCAGGAGCCACTTGGTACTATCAAACCAGCCCGACTTGGCACTGGTGCCACCTCTGGTCTGGGAACCATCCTGCGTATCGTGGATTCTAAGGAGCCAGCCGGCCACTCCCAGCCACAGGCCCCCAAACACAAACAACGGCGCTTTTCCCTGGAAAACAAAACTCGCCTGCCAACTTTTTGATGGCAGATTGCAGGAGCCACTTGGTACTATCAAACCAGCCCAACTTGGCACTGGTGCCGCCATGGGTCTGGTCACCATCCTGCCTATCGTAGCTTTTCACGAGCCAGCCGGTCACTCCCAGCCATAGGCCCCCAGACAAAAACCTCGGCCCGTTTCCCTGGCAAACAAAAGTAAGCTGCCCCGCTTCTGGATGGCAGATTGTAGGACGCACTTGTTACTATCAAACCCGCCCGACTTGGCACTGGTGCCACCACTGGTCTGGGAACCATCCTGCGTATCGTGGATTCTAAAGAGCCAGCCGGCCACTCCCACCACAGGCACCCAAACACAAACAACGGCGCTTTTCCCTGGAAAACAAAACTCGCCTGCCAACTTCTTGAAGGCAGATTGCAGGAGCCACTTGGTACTATCAAACCAGCCCAACTTGGCACTGCTGCCACCATGGGTCTGGTCACCATCCTGCCTATCGTAGCTTTTCAGGAGCCAGCCGGTCACTCCCAGCCATAGGCCCCCAGACAAAAACCTCGGCCCGTTTCCCTGGCAAACAAAAGTAAGCTGCCCCGCTTCTGGATGGCAGATTGCAGGATCCACTTGGTACTATCAAACCAGCCGGACTTGGCACTGGTGCCACGACAAGTCTGGGAACCATCCTGCGTATCGTGGATTCTAAGGAGCCAGCCGGCCACTCACAGCCACAGGCCCCCAAACACAAACAACGGCGCTTTTCCCTGGAAAACAAAACTCGCCTACCAACGTTTTGATGGCAGATTGCAGGAGCCACTTGGTACTATCAAATCAGCCCAACTTGGCACTGGTGCCACCATGGGTCTGGTCACCATCCTGCCTATCGTAACTTTTCAGGAGCCAGCCGGTCACTCCCAGCCATAGGCCCCCAGACACAAAGCTCGGCCCGTTTCCCTGGCAAAGAAAATTAAGCTGCCCCGCTTCTGGATGGCAGATTGCAGGAGCCACTTGGTACTATCAAACCAGCCCGACTTGGCACTGGTGCCACCTCTGGTCTGGGAACCATCCTGCGTATCGTGGATTCTAAGGAGCCAGACGGCCACTCCCAGCCACAGGCCCCCAAAGACAAACAACGGCCCGTTTCCGTGGCAAACAAAAGTAAGCTGCCCCGCTTCTGGATGGCAGATTGCAGGAGCCACTTGGTACTATCAAACCAGCCCGACTTGGCACTGGTGCCACCTCTGGTCTGGGAACCATCCTGCGTATCGTGGTTTCTAAGGAGCCAGCCGGCCACTCCCACCACAGGCCCCCAAACAAAAACAACGGCGCTTTTCCCTGGAAAACAAAACTCGCCTGCCAACTTTTTGATGGCAGATTGCAGGAGCCACTTGGTACTATCAAACCAGCCCAACTTGGCACTGGTGCCACCATGGGTCTGGTCACCATCCTGCCTATCGTAGCTTTTCAGGAGCCAGCCGGTCACTGCCTGCCATAGGCCCCGAGACACAAACCTCGGCCCGTTTCCCTGGCAAACAAAAGTAAGCTGCCCCGCTTCTGGATGGCAGATTGCAGGAGCCACTTGGTACTATCAAACCAGCCCGACTTGGCACTGGTGCCACCTCTGGTCTGGGAACCATCCTGCGTATCGTGGATTTTATGGAGCCAGCCGGTCAGTCCCAGCCATAGGCCCCCAAACACAAACAACGATCCGTTTCCCTGGCAAACAAAAGTAAGCTGCCCCGCTTCTGGATGGCAGATTGCAGGAACCACTTGGTAGTATCAAACCAGCCCGACTTGGCACTGGTGGCACCTCTTGTCTGGGAACCATGCTGCGTATCGTGGTTTCTAAGGAGCCAGCCGGCCACTCCCAACCATAGACCCCCAGACACAAACCTCGGCCCGTTTCCCTGGAAAACAAAAGTAAGCTACCCCGATTCTGGATGGCAGATTGCAGGAGCCACTTGGTACTATCAAATCAACCCAACTTGGCACTGGTGCCACCATGGGTCTGGTAAACATCCTGCCTATCGTAGCTTTTCAGGAGCCAGCCGGCCACTCTCAGCCATATGCCCCCAAAAACAAACCACGGCCCTTTTCTCTGGCAAACAAAACTCAACTGCCCCTCTTCTGGATGGCAAATTTTAGGACGCACTTTGTACTACGAAAACCGCCCGACGTGGCACTGGTGCCACCTTGTGTCAGGGAACCATCCTGCATATCGAGCTTTTTAAGGAGCCAGCCGTCCACGCCCAGCCATAAACCCCCCAAAAACAAACCACGGACCATTTCTCTTGGAAACAAAAATCCGCTGCCCCGCGTCTGTATGGCATATTGCACGAGCCACTTTGCACCATCAAACCAGCCCGACTTGGCACTGGTGCCACCTTGGGTCTGGGAACCATCCTGCGTATCGTGGATTCTAAGCAGCCACCCGGCCACTCTGAGCCACAGGCCCCCAAACAAAAACTACGGCGCTTTTCCCTGGAAAACAAAACTCGCCTGCCAACTTTTTGATGGCAGATTGCAGGAGCCACTTGGTACTATCAAACCAGCCCAACTTGGCACTGGTGCCACCTCTGGTCTGGGAACCATGCTGCCTATCGTAGCTTTTCAGGAGCCAGCCGGTCACTCCCAGCCATAGACCCCCAGACACAAACCTCGGCCCGTTTCCCTGGCAAACAAAAGTAAGCTGCCCCGCTTTTGGATGGCAGATTGCAGGAGCCACGTTGCACCATCAAACCAGCCCCACTTGGCACTGGTGCCACCTTGGGTCTGGGAAAAAGTTGGGCTGGTTTGATAGTACCAAGTGGCTCCTGCAATCTGCCATCCAGAAGCGGGACAGCTTACTTTTGTTTCCCAGGGAAACGGGCCGAGGTATTTGTCTGGGGGCCTATGGCTGGGAGTGACCGGCTGACTACTGAAAAGCTACGATAGGCAGGATGGTTACCAGACTCATGGTGCCACCAGTGCCAAGTCGGGCTGGTTTGATATTACTAAATAGCTCCTGCAATCTGCCATCCAGACGCGGGGCAGCGGATTTTTGTTTGCTGGAGAAAAGTTCCGTGGTTTTTTTTTTGGGGGTATATGACTGGACGTGGCCGGCTGGCTCCTTAAAAAGCTCTATACACAGGATTGTTCCCTGACCCAAGGTGGCATCAGTGCCAAGTCGGGCTGTTTTCATAGTACCAAGTGCGTCCTGCAATTTGCCATCCAGAAGCGGGGCAGCCTACTTTTGTTTGCCAGGGAAACGTGCCGAGGTATTTGTCTGGGGGCCTATGGCTGGGAGTGAGCGGCTGGCTCCTGAAAAGCTACGATAGGCAGGATGGTGACCAGACCCATGGTGGCACCAGTGCCAAGTTGGGCTGGTTTGATAGTACCAAGTGGCTCCTGCAATCTGCCATCAAAAAGTTGGCAGGCGAGTTTTGTTTTCCAGGGAAAAGCGCCGTTGTTTTTGTTTAGAGGCCTGTGGCTGGGAGTGGCCGCCTGTCCTCGTAGAATCTACGTTACGCAGCATGGTTCCCAGAGCCAAGGTGGCACCAGGGCCAAGTCGGGCTGGTTTCGTAGTACCAAGTGCATCCTGCAATCTGCCATCCAAAAGCGGGGCAGCTTACTTTTGTTTGCCAGGGAAACGGGCCGAGGTTTGTGTCCGGGGGCCTATGGCAGGGAGTGACCGGCTGGCTCCTGAAAAGCTACGATAGGCAGGATGTTTACCAGACCCATGGTGGCACCAGTGCCAAGTTGGGCTGATTTGATAGTACCAAGTGGCTCCTGCAATCTGCCATCCAGAATCGGGGTAACTTACTTTTGTTTTCCAGGGAAACGGGCCGAGGTTTGTGTCTGGGTGTCTATGGCTGGGAGTGACCGGCTGGCTCCTGAAAAGCTACGATAGGCAGGATGGTTCCCAGACCAGAGGTGGCACCAGTGCCAAGTTGGGCTGGTTTGATAGTACCAAGTGGCTCCTGCAATCTGCCATCAAAAAGTTGGCAGGCGAGTTTTGTTTTCCAGGGAAAAGCGCCGTTGTTTGTGTTTGGGGGCCTGTGGCAGGGAGTGGCCGGCTGGCTCCTTAGAATCCACGATATGCAGGATTGTTCCCAGACCCAAGGTGGCACCAGTGCCAAGTCGGGCTGGTTTGATGGTGCAAAGTGGCTCCTGCAATCTGCCATACAGACGCGGGGCAGCGGATTTTTGTTTCCAAGAGAAATGGTCCGTGGTTTGTTTTTGGGGGTTTATGGCTGGGCGTGGCCGGCTGGCTCCTTAAAAAGCTCGATATGCAGGATGGTTCCCTGACACAAGGTGGCACCAGTGCCACGTCGGGCGGTTTTCGTAGTACAAAGTGCGTCCTAAAATTTGCCATCCAGAAGAGGGGCAGTTGAGTTTTGTTTGCCAGAGAAAAGGGCCGTGGTTTGTTTTTGGGGGCATATGGCTGAGAGTGGCCGGCTGGCTCCTGAAAAGCTACGATAGGCAGGATGTTTACCAGACCCATGGTGGCACCAGTGCCAAGTTGGGTTGATTTGATAGTACCAAGTGGCTCCTGCAATCTGCCATCCAGAATCGGGGTAGCTTACTTTTGTTTTCCAGGGAAACGGGCCGAGGTTTGTGTCTGGGGGTCTATGGTTGGGAGTGGCCGGCTGGCTCCTTAGAAACCACGATACGCAGCATGGTTCCCAGACAAGAGGTGCCACCAGTGCCAAGTTGGGCTGGTTTGATACTACCAAGTGGTTCCTGCAATCTGCCATCCAGAAGCGGGGCAGCTTACTTTTGTTTGCCAGGGAAACGGATCGTTGTTTGTGTTTGGGGGCCTATGGCTGGGACTGACCGGCTGGCTCCATAAAATCCACGATACGCAGGATGGTTCCCAGACCAGAGGTGGCACCAGTGCCAAGTCGGGCTGGTTTGATAGTACCAAGTGGCTCCTGCAATCTGCCATCCAGAAGCGGGGCAGCTTACTTTTGTTTGCCAGGGAAACGGGCCGAGGTTTGTGTCTCGGGGCCTATGGCAGGCAGTGACCGGCTGGCTCCTGAAAAGCTACGATAGGCAGGATGGTGACCAGACCCATGGTGGCACCAGTGCCAAGTTGGGCTGGTTTGATAGTACCAAGTGGCTCCTGCAATCTGCCATCAAAAAGTTGGCAGGCGAGTTTTGTTTTCCAGGGAAAAGCGCCGTTGTTTGTGTTTGGGGGCCTGTGGTTGGGAGTGGCCGGCTGGCTCCTTAGAAACCACGATACGCAGGATGGTTCCCAGACCAGAGGTGGCACCAGTGCCAAGTCGGGCTGGTTTGATAGTACCAAGTGGCTCCTGCAATCTGCCATCCAGAAGCGGGGCAGCTTACTTTTGTTTGCCACGGAAACGGGCCGTTGTTTGTGTTTGGGGGCCTGTGGCTGGGAGTGGCCGACTGGCTCCTTAGAATCCACGATACGCATGATGGTTCCCAGACCAGAGGTGGCACCAGTGCCAAGTCGGGCTGGTTTGATAGTACCAAGTGGCTCCTGCAATCTGCCATCCAGAAGCGGGGCAGCTTAATTTTCTTTGCCAGGGAAACAGGCCGAGATTTGTGTCTGGGGGCCTATGGCTGGGAGTGACCGGCTGGCTCCTGAAAAGTTACGATAGGCAGGATGGTGACCAGACCCATGGTGGCACCAGTGCCAAGTTGGGCTGATTTGATAGTACCAAGTGGCTCCTGCAATCTGCCATCAAAACGTTGGTAGGCGAGTTTTGTTTTCCAGGGAAAAGCGCCGTTGTTTGTGTTTGGGGGCCTGTGGCTGTGAGTGGCCGGCTGGCTCCTTAGAATCCACGATACGCAGGATGGTTCCCAGACTTGTCGTGGCACCAGTGCCAAGTCCGGCTGGTTTGATAGTACCAAGTGGCTCCTGCAATCTGCCATCCAGAAGCGGGGCAGCTTACTTTTGTTTGCCAGGGAAACGGGCCGAGGTTTTTGTCTGGGGGCCTATGGCTGGGAGTGACCGGCTGGCTCCTGAAAAGCTACGATAGGCAGGATGGTGACCAGACCCATGGTGGCAGCAGTGCCAAGTTGGGCTGGTTTGATAGTACCAAGTGGCTCCTGCAATCTGCCATCAAAAAGTTGGCAGGCGAGTTTTGTTTTCCAGGGAAAAGCGCCGTTGTTTGTGTTTGGGTGCCTGTGGTGGGAGTGGCCGGCTGGCTCTTTAGAATCCACGATACGCAGGATGGTTCCCAGACCAGTGGTGGCACCAGTGCCAAGTCGGGCGGGTTTGATAGTAACAAGTGCGTCCTACAATCTGCCATCCAGAAGCGGGGCAGCTTACTTTTGTTTGCCAGGGAAACGGGCCGAGGTTTTTGTCTGGGGGCCTATGGCTGGGAGTGACCGGCTGGCTCGTGAAAAGCTACGATAGGCAGGATGGTGACCAGACCCATGGCGGCACCAGTGCCAAGTTGGGCTGGTTTGATAGTACCAAGTGGCTCCTGCAATCTGCCATCAAAAAGTTGGCAGGCGAGTTTTGTTTTCCAGGGAAAAGCGCCGCTGTTTTTGTTTGGGGGCCTGTGGCTGGGAGTGGCCGGCTGGCTCCTTAGAATCCACGATACGCAGGATGGTTCCCAGACCATAGGTGGCACCAGTGCCAAGTCGGGCTGGTTTGATAGTACCAAGTGGCTCCTGCAATCTGCCATCCAGAAGCGGGGCAGCTTACTTTTGTTTGCCAGGGAAACGGGCCGAGCTTTGTGTCTGGGGGCCTATGGCTGGGAGTGACCGGCTGGCTCCTGAAAAGCTACGATAGGCAGGATGGTGACCAGACCCATGGTGGCACCAGTGCCAAGTTGGGCTGGTTTGATAGTACCAAGTGGCTCCTGCAATCTGCCATCAAAAAGTTGGCAGGCGAGTTTTGTTTTCCAGGGAAAAGCGCCGTTGTTTGTGTTTGGGGGCCTGTGGTTGGGAGTGGCCGGCTGGCTCCTTAGAAACCACGATACGCAGGATGGTTCCCAGACCAGAGGTGGCACCAGTGCCAAGTCGGGCTGGTTTGATAGTACCAAGTGGCTCCTGCAATCTGCCATCCAGAAGCGGGGCAGCTTACTTTTGTTTGCCACGGAAACGGGCCGTTGTTTGTGTTTGGGGGCCTGTGGCTGGGAGTGGCCGACTGGCTCCTTAGAATCCACGATACGCAGGATGGTTCCCAGACCAGAGGTGGCACCAGTGCCAAGTCGGGCTGGTTTGATAGTACCAAGTGGCTCCTGCAATCTGCCATCCAGAAGCGGGGCAGCTTAATTTTCTTTGCCAGGGAAACGGGCCGAGATTTGTGTCTGGGGGCCTAGGGCTGGGAGTGACCGGCTGGCTCCTGAAAAGTTACGATAGGCAGGATGGTGACCAGACCCATGGTGGCACGAGTGCCAAGTTGGGCTGATTTGATAGTACCAAGTGGCTCCTGCAATCTGCCATCAAAACGTTGGTAGGCGAGTTTTGTTTTCCAGGGAAAAGCGCCGTTGTTTGTGTTTGGGGGCCTGTGGCTGTGAGTGGCCGGCTGGCTCCTTAGAATCCACGATACGCAGGATGGTTCCCAGACTTGTCGTGGCACCAGTGCCAAGTCCGGCTGGTTTGATAGTACCAAGTGGATCCTGCAATCTGCCATCCAGAAGCGGGGCAGCTTACTTTTGTTTGCCAGGGAAACGGGCCGAGGTTTTTGTCTGGGGGCCTATGGCTGGGAGTGACCGGCTGGCTCCTGAAAAGCTACGATAGGCAGGATGGTGACCAGACCTATGGTGGCAGCAGTGCCAAGTTGGGCTGGTTTGATAGTACCAAGTGGCTCCTGCAATCTGCCATCAAAAAGTTGGCAGGCGAGTTTTGTTTTCCAGGGAAAAGCGCCGTTGTTTGTGTTTGGGTGCCTGTGGTGGGAGTGGCCGGCTGGCTCTTTAGAATCCACGATACGCAGGATGGTTCCCAGACCAGTGGTGGCACCAGTGCCAAGTCGGGCGGGTTTGATAGTAACAAGTGCGTCCTACAATCTGCCATCCAGAAGCGGGGCAGCTTACTTTTGTTTGCCAGGGAAACGGGCCGAGGTTTGTGTCTGGGGGCCTATGGCTGGGAGTGACCGGCTGGCTCGTGAAAAGCTACGATAGGCAGGATGGTGACCAGACCCATGGCGGCACCAGTGCCAAGTTGGGCTGGTTTGATAGTACCAAGTGGCTCCTGCAATCTGCCATCAAAAAGTTGGCAGGCGAGTTTTGTTTTCCAGGGAAAAGCGCCGCTGTTTGTGTTTGGGGGCCTGTGGCTGGGAGTGGCCGGCTGGCTCCTTAGAATCCACGATACGCAGGATGGTTCCCAGACCAGAGGTGGCACCAGTGCCAAGTCGGGCTGGTTTGATAGTACCAAGTGGCTCCTGCAATCTGCCATCCAGAAGCGGGGCAGCTTACTTTTGTTTGCCAGGGAAACGGGCCGAGCTTTGTGTCTGGGGGCCTATGGCTGGGAGTGACCGGCTGGCTCCTGAAAAGCTACGATAGGCAGGATGGTGACCAGACCCATGGTGGCACCAGTGCCAAGTTGGGCTGGTTTGATAGTACCAAGTGGCTCCTGCAATCTGCCATCAAAAAGTTGGCAGGGAAGTTTTCTTTACCAGGGAAAAGCGCCGTTGTTTTTGTTTGGGGGCCTATGGCTGGGAGTGGCCGGCTGGCTCCTTAGAATCCACGATACGCAGGATGGTTCCTAGACTTGACGTGGCACCAGTGCCAAGTTGGGCTGGTTTAATAGTACCAAGTGCGTCCTGCAATCTGCCATCCAGAAGTGGGGTAGCTTACTTTTGTTTGCCAGGGAAACGGGCCGAGGTTTGTGTCTGGGGGCCTATGGCTGGGAGTGACCGGCTGGCTCCTGAAAAGCTACGATAGGCATGATGGTGACCAGACCCATGGTGGCACCAGTGCCAAGTTGGGCTGGTTTGATAGTACCAAGTGGCTCCTGCAATCTGCCATCAAAAAGTTGGCAGGCGAGTTTGTTATCCAGGGAAAAGCGCCGTTGTTTGTGCCTGGGGCCCTATCGCCTGGAGTGGACGGATGGCTAATTAGAATCCACGATACACAGGATGGTTCCCAGACCCATGGTGGCACCAGTGCCAAGTTGGGCTGGTTTGATAGTACCAAGTGGTTCCTGCAATCTGCCATCCAGAAGCGGGGCAGCTTACTTTTGTTTGCCAGGGAAACGGTCCGAGGATTGTGTCTGGGGGCCTAAGCCTGGAAGTGACCGGCTGGCTCGTGAAAAGCTACGATAGGCAGGATGGTGACCAGACCCATGACGGCACCAGTGCCAAGTTGGGCTGGTTTGATAGTACCAAGTGGCTCCTGCAATCTGCCATCAAGAAGTTGGCAGGCGAGTTTTGTTTTCCAGGGAAAAGCGCCGTTGTTTGTGTTTGGGGGCCTGTGGCTGGGAGTGGCCGGCTGGCTCCTTAGAATCCACGATACTCAGCATGGTTCCCAGACCAAAGGTGGCACCAGTGCCAAGTTGGGCTGGTTGGATAGTACCAAGTGGTTCCTGCAATCTGCCATCCAGAAGCGGGGCAGCTTACTTTTGTTGGCCAGGGAAACGGGCCGAGGTTTGTGTCTGGGGGCCTATGGCTGGGAGTGACCGGCTGGCTCCTGAAAAGCTACGATAGGCAGGATGGTGACCAGACCCATGGTGGCACCAGTGGCAAGTTGGGCTGATTTGATTGTACCAAGTGGCTCCTGCAATCTGCCATCAAAAAGTTGGCAGGCGAATTTTGTTTTCCAGGGAAAAGCGCCGTTGTTTGTGTTTGGGGGCCTGTGGCAGGGAGTGGCCGGCTGGCTCCTGAAAAGCTACGATAGGCAGGATGGTGACGAGACCCATGGTGGCACCAGTGCCAAGTTGGGTTGGTTTGATAGTACCAAGTGGCTCCGGCAATCTGCCATCCAAAAGTTGGCAGACGAGTTTTGTTTTCAAGGGAAAAGCGCCGTTGTTTGTGTTTGGGGGCCTGTGGCTGGGAGTGGCCGGCTGGCTGCTTAGAATCTACCATACGCAGGATGGTTCCCAGACCAGAGGTGGCACCAGTGCCAAGTCGGGCTGGTTTGATAGTACCAAGTGCGTCCTGCAATCTGCCATCCAGAAGCGGGACAGCTTACTTTTGTTTGTCAGGGAAACGGGCCGAGCTTTGTGTCTGTGGGCCTACGGCTGGGAGTGACCGGCTGGCTCCTGAAAAGCTACGATAGGCAGGATGGTGACCAGACCCATGGTGGCACCAGTGCCAAGTTGGGCTGGTTTGATAGTACCAAGTGGCTCCTGCAATCTGCCATCAAAAATTTGGCAGGCAAGTTTTGTTTTCCAGGGAAAAGTGCCGTTGTTTTGTTTGGGGGCCTATGGCTGGGAGTGGCCGGCTGGCTCCTTAGAATCCACGATACGCAGGATGGTTCCCAGACCTGAGCTGGCACCAGTGCCAAGTTGGGCTGGTTTGATAGTACCAAGTGCGTCCTGCAATCTGCCATCCAGAAGCGGGGTAGCTTACTTTTGTTTGCCAGGGAAACGGGCCGAGCTTTGTGTCTCGGGGCCTATGGCTGGGAGTGACCGGCTGGCTCCTGAAAAGCTACGATAGGCAGGATGGTGACCAGACCCATGGTGGCACCAGTGCCAAGTTGGGCTGGTTTGATAGTACCAAGTGGCTCCTGCAATCTGCCATCAAAAACTTGGCAGGCGAGTTTGTTATCCAGGGAAAAGCGCCGTTGTTTTTGTTTGGGGGCCTGTGGCTGGGAGTGGCCGGCTGGCTCCTTAGAATCCATGATACGCAGGATGGTTCCCAGACCAGAGGTGGCACCAGTGCCAAGTCGGGCTGGTTTGATGGTGAAAAGTGGCTCCTGCAATCTGCCATCCAGAAGCGGGGCAGCTTACTTTTGTTTGCCAGGGAAACGGGCCGAGGTTTGTGTCTGGGGGTTTATGGCAGGCAGTGACCGGCTGGCTCCTGAAAAGCTACGATAGGCAGGATGGTGACCAGACCCATGGTGGCACCAGTGCCAAGTTGGGCTGGTTTGATAGTACCAAGTGGCTCCTGCAATCTGCCATCAAAAAGTTGGCAGGCGAGTTTTGTTTTCCAGGGAAAAGCGCCGTTGTTTGTGTTTGGGGGCCTGTGGCTGGGAGTGGCCGGCTGGCTCCTTAGAATCCACGATACTCAGCATGGTTCCCAGACCAAAGGTGGCACCAGTGCCAAGTTGGGCTGGTTGGATAGTACCAAGTGGTTCCTGCAATCTGCCATCCAGAAGCGGGGCAGCTTACTTTTGTTGGCCAGGGAAACGGGCCGAGGTTTGTGTCTGGGGGCCTATGGCTGGGAGTGACCGGCTGGCTCCTGAAAAGCTACGATAGGCAGGATGGTGACCAGACCCATGGTGGCACCAGTGGCAAGTTGGGCTGATTTGATTGTACCAAGTGGCTCCTGCAATCTGCCATCAAAAAGTTGGCAGGCAAATTTTGTTTTCCAGGGAAAAGCGCCGTTGTTTGTGTTTGGGGGCCTGTGGCAGGGAGTGGCCGGCTGGCTCCTGAACAGCTACGATAGGCAGGATGGTGACGAGACCCATGGTGGCACCAGTGCCAAGTTGGGTTGGTTTGATAGTACCAAGTGGCTCCGGCAATCTGCCATCCAAAAGTTGGCAGACGAGTTTTGTTTTCAAGGGAAAAGCGCCGTTGTTTTTGTTTGGGGGCCTGTGGCTGGGAGTGGCCGGCTGGCTGCTTAGAATCTACCATACGCAGGATGGTTCCCAGACCAGAGGTGGCACCAGTGCCAAGTCGGGCTGGTTTGATAGTACCAAGTGCGTCCTGCAATCTGCCATCCAGAAGCGGGACAGCTTACTTTTGTTTGTCAGGGAAACGGGCCGAGCTTTGTGTCTGTGGGCCTACGGCTGGGAGTGACCGGCTGGCTCCTGAAAAGCTACGATAGGCAGGATGGTGACCAGACCCATGGTGGAACCAGTGCCAAGTTGGGCTGGTTTGATAGTACCAAGTGGCTCCTGCAATCTGCCATCAAAAATTTGGCAGGCAAGTTTTGTTTTCCAGGGAAAAGTGCCGTTGTTTTGTTTGGGGGCCTATGGCTGGGAGTGGCCGGCTGGCTCCTTAGAATCCACGATACGCAGGATGGTTCCCAGACCTGAGCTGGCACCAGTGCCAAGTTGGGCTGGTTTGATAGTACCAAGTGCGTCCTGCAATCTGCCATCCAGAAGCGGGGTAGCTTACTTTTGTTTGCCAGGGAAACGGGCCGAGCTTTGTGTCTCGGGGCCTATGGCTGGGAGTGACCGGCTGGCTCCTGAAAAGCTACGATAGGCAGGATGGTGACCAGACCCATGGTGGCACCAGTGCCAAGTTGGGCTGGTTTGATAGTACCAAGTGGCTCCTGCAATCTGCCATCAAAAACTTGGCAGGCGAGTTTGTTATCCAGGGAAAAGCGCCGTTGTTTTTGTTTGGGGGCCTGTGGCTGGGAGTGGCCGGCTGGCTCCTTAGAATCCATGATACGCAGGATGGTTCCCAGACCAGAGGTGGCACCAGTGCCAAGTCGGGCTGGTTTGATGGTGAAAAGTGGCTCCTGCAATCTGCCATCCAGAAGCGGGGCAGCTTACTTTTGTTTGCCAGGGAAACGGGCCGAGGTTTGTGTCTGGGGGTTTATGGCTGGGAGTGACCGGCTGGCTCCTGAAAAGCTACGATAGGCAGGATGGTGACCAGACCCATGGTGGCACCAGTGTCAAGGTGGGCTGGTTTGATAGTACCAAGTGGCTCCGGCAGTCTGCCATCAAAATTTGGCAGGCGAGTTTTGTTTTCCAGGGAAAAGCGCCGTTGTTTTTGTTTGGGGGCCTGTGGGTGGGAGTGGCCGGATGGCTAATTAGAATCCACGATACGCAGCATGGTTCCCAGACCTGAGGTGGCACCAGTGCCAAGTCGGGCTAGTTTGATGTTGCAAAGTGGCTCCTGCAATCTGCCATCCAGAAGCGGGGCAGCTTGCTTTTGTTTGCCAGGGAAACGGGCCGAGGTTTGTGTCTGGGGGCCTATGGCTGGGAGTGACCGGCTGGCTCCTGAAAAGCTATGATAGGCAGGATGGTGACCAGACCCAAGGTGGCACCAGTGCCAAGTTGGGCTGGTTTGATAGTACCAAGTGGCTCCTGCAATCTGCCATCAAAAACTTGGCAGGCGAGTTTTGTTTTCCAGGGAAAAGCGCCGTTGTTTGTGTTTGGGGGCCTGTGGCTGGGAGTGGCCGGCTGGTTGCTTAGAATCCACGATACGCAGGATGGTTCCCAGACGTGAGGCGGCGCCAGTGCCAAGTCGGGCTGGTTTGATACTACCAAGTGCGTCCTGCATTCTGCCATCCAGAAGCGGGACAGCTTACTTTTGCTTGCCAGGGAAACGGGCCGAGCTTTGGGTCTGGGCGCCTATGGCTGGGAGTGACCGGCTGGCTCCTGAAAAGCTACGATAGGCAGGATGGTGACCAGACCCATGGTGGCACCAGTGCCAAGTTGGGCTGGTTTGATAGTACCAAGTGGCTCCTGCAATCTGCCATCAAAAATTGGCAGGCGAGTTTTGTTTTCCAGGGAAAAGCGCCGTTGTTTGTGTTTAGGGGCCTGTGGGTGGGAGTGGCCGGATGGCTAATTAGAATCCACGATACGCAGCATGGTTCCCAGACCTGAGGTGGCACCAGTGCCAAGTCGGGCTAGTTGGATGGTGAAAAGTGGCTCCTGCAATCTGCCATCCAGAAGCGGGGCAGCTTACTTTTGTTTTCCAGGGAAACTGGCCGAGGTTTGTGTCTGGGGGCCTATGGCTGGGAGTGACCGGCTGGCTCCTGAAAAGCTACGATAGGCAGGATGGTGACCAGACCCATGGTGGCACCAGAGCCAAGTTGGGCTGATTTGATAGTACCAAGTGGCTCCTGCAATCTGCCATCAAATAGTCGGCAGGCGAGTTTTGTTTTCCAGGGAAAAGCGCCGTTGTTTGTGACTGGGGGCCTGTGGGTGGGAGTGACCGGCTGGCTCCTTAGAATCCACGATACGCAGGATGGTTCCCAGACTTGAGGTGGCACCAGTGACAAGTCGGGCCAGTTTGATGGTGCAAAGTGGCTCCTGCAATCTGCCATCCAGAAGCGGGGTAGCTTACTTTTCTTTGCCAGGGAAACGGGCCGAGGTTTTTCTCTGGGGGCCTATGGCTGGGAGTGACCGGGTGGCGCCTGAACAGCTACGATAGGCAGGATGGTGACCAGACCCATGGTGGCACCAGTGCCAAGTTGGGCTGGTTTGATAGTACCAAGTGGCTCCTGCAATCTGCCATCAAAATGTTGGCAGGCGAGTTTTGTTTTCCAGGGAAAAGCGCTGTTGTTTGTGTTTGGGGGCCTGTGGCTGGGAGTGACCGGCTGGCTCCTTAGAATCCACGATACGCAGGATGGTTCCCAGACCAGAGGTGGCACCAGTGCCAAGTCGGGCTGGTTTTATAGTACCAAGTGTTTCATGCAATCTGCCATCCAGAAGCGGGGCAGCTTAATTTTGTTTGCCAGGGAAACGGGCCGAGCTTTGTGTCTGGGCGCCTATGGCTGGGAGTGACCTGCTAGGTACTGAAAAGCTACGATAGGCAGGATGGTGACCACATCCATGGTGGCACCAGTGCCAAGTTGGGCTGGTTTGATAGTACCAAGTGGCTCCTGCAATCCGCCATGAAAAAGTTGGCAGGCGAGTTTTGTTTTCCAGGGAAAAGCGCCGTTGTTTGTGTTTGGGTGCCTGTGGCAGGGAGTGGCCGGCTGGCTCCTTAGAATCCACGATACGCAGGATGGTTCCCAGACTTGAGGTGGCACCAGTGCCAAGTTGGGCTGGTTTGATACTACCAAGTGCGTCCTGCAATCTGCCATCCAGAAGCGGGGTAGCTTACTATTGTTTGCCAGGGAAACGGGCCGAGGTGTTTGTCTCGGCGCCTGTGGCTGGGGGTGACCGGCTGGCTCCTGAAAAGCTACGATAGGCAGGATGGTGACCAGACCCATGGTGGCACCAGTGCCAAGTTGGGCTGGTTTGATAGTATCAAGTGGCTCCTGCAATCCGCCATCAAAAAGTTGGCAGGCGAGTTTTGTTTTCCAGGGAAAAGCGCCGTTGTTTGTGTTTGAGTGCCTGTGGCAGGGAGTGGCCGGCTGGCTGCTTAGAATCCACGATACGCAGGATGGTTCCCAGACCCAAGGTGGCACCAGTGCCAAGTTGGGCTGGTTTGATATTACGAAGTGCGTCCTGCAATCTGCCATCCAGAAGCGGGGTAGCTTACTTTTTTTTGCCAGGGAAACGGGCCGAGGTTTTTGTCTCGGGGCCTGTGGCTGGGGGTGACCTGCTGGCTCCTGAAAAGCTACGATAGGCAGGATGGTGACCAGACCCATGGTGGCACCAGTGCCAAGTTGGGCTGGTTTGATAGTACCAAGTGGCTCCTGCAATCTGCCATCAAAAATTTGGCAGGCGAGTTTTGTTTTCCAGGGAAAAGCGCCCTTGTTTGTGTTTGGGGGCCTGTGGCTGGGAGTGGCCGGCTGGCTAATTAGAATCAACGATACGCAGGATGGTTCCCAGACCAGAGTTGGCACCAGTGACAAGTCGGGCTGGTTTGATACTACCAAGCGCGTCCTGCAATCTGCCATCCAGAAGCGGGGCAGCTTACTTTTGTTTGCCAGGGAAACGGGCCGAGCTTTGTGTCTGGGGGCCTATGGCTGGGAGTGACCGGCTGGCTCCTGAAAAGCTACGATAGGCAGGATGGTGACCAGACCCATGGTGGCACCAGTGCCAAGTTGGGCTGATTTGATAGTAGCAAGTGGCTCCTGCAATCTGCCATCAAAATGTTGGCAGGCGAGTTTTGTTTTCCAGGGAAAAGCGCCGTTGTTTGTGTTTGGGGGCCTGTGGCTGGGAGTGACCGGCTGGCTCCTTAGAATCCACGATACGCCGGATGGTTCCCAGACCCAAGGTGGCACCAGTGCCAAGTTGGGCTGGTTTGATAGTACCAAGTTATTCCTGCAATCTGCCATCCAGAAGCGGGGCAGCTTACTTTTGTTTTCCAGGGAAAAGGGCCGAGGTTTTTCTCTGGGGGCCTATGGCTGGGAGTGACCGGCTGGCGCCTGAACAGCTACGATAGGCAGGATGGTTCCAAGACCCATGGTGGCACCAGTGCCATGTTCGGCTGATTTGATAGTACCAAGTGGCTCCTGCAATCTGCCATCAAAATGTTGGCAGGCGAGTTTTGTTTTCCAGGGAAAAGCGCCGTTGTTTGTGTTTGGGGGCCTGTGGCTGGGAGTGGCCAGCTTGCTAATTGGAATCCACGATACGCAGGATGGTTCCCAGACCAGAGGTGGCACCAGTGCCAAGTCGGGCTGGTTTGATAGTACCAAGTGCGTCCTGCAATCTGCCATCCACAAGCGGCGCCGCTTAGTTTTGTTTGCCACGGAAACGGGCCGAGGTTTGTGTCTGGGGGCCTATGGCTGGGAGTGACCGGCTAGGTCCTGAAAATCTACGATAGGCAGGATGGTGACCAGACCCATGGTGGCACCAGTGCCAAGTTGGGCTGGTTTGATAGTACCAAGTTGCTCCGGCAATCTGCCATCAAAATTTGGCAGGCGAGTTTTGTTTTCCAGGGAAAAGCGCCGCTGTTTGTGTTTGAGGGCCTGTGGCTGGGAGTGTCCGGCTGGCTCCTTAGAATCCACGATACGCAGGATGGTTCCCAGACCTGAGGTGGCACCAGTGCCAAGTCGGGCTAGTTTGATGGTGCAAAGTGGCTCCTGCAATCTGCCATCCAGAAGCGGGGCAGCTTACTTTTTTTTGCCAGGGAAACGGGCCGAGGTTTGTGTCTGGGGTCTATGGCTGGGAGTGACCGGCTGGCTCCTGAAAAGCTACGATAGGCAGGATGGTGACCAGACCCATGGTGGCACCAGTGCCAAGTTGGGCTGGTTTGATAGTACCAAGTGGCTCCGGCAATCTGCCATCAAAAAGTTGGCAGGCGAGTTTTGTTTTCCAGGGAAAAGCGCCGATGTTTGTGTTTGGGGGCCTGTGGCTGGGAGTGGCCGGCTGGCTCCTTAGAATCCACGATACGCAGGATGGTTCCCAGACCTGAGGTAGCACCAGTGCCAAGTCGGGCTGGTTTGATAGTACCAAGTGCGTCCTGCAATCTGCCATCCAGAAGCGGGGCAGCTTACTTTTGTTTGCCAGGGTAACGGGCCGAGGTTTGTGTCTGGGGGCCTATGGCAGGGAGTGACCGGCTGGCTCCTGAAAAGCTACGATAGGCAGGATGGTGACCAGACCCATGGTGGCACCAGTGCCAAGTTGGGCTGGTTTGATAGTACCAAGTGGCTCCTGCAATCTGCCATCAAAAGTTGGCAGGCGAGTTTTGTTTTCCAGGGAAAAGCGCCGTTGTTTGTGTTTGGGGGCCTGTGGCTGGGAGTGGCCGGCTGGCTCCTTAGAATCCACAATACGCAGGATGGTTCCCTGACCTGAGGTGGCACCAGTGATAAGTTGGGCTGGTTTGATAGTACCAAGTGCGTCCTGCAATCTGCCATCCAGAAGCGGGGTAGCTTACTTTTGTTTGCCAGGGAAACAGGCCGAGCTTTGTGTCTGGGGGCCTATGGCTGGGAGTGACCGGCTGGCTCCTGAAAAGCTACGATAGGCAGGATGGTGACCAGACCCATGGTGGCACCAGAGCCATGTTCGGCTGATTTCAAAGTACAAAGTGGCTCCTGCAATCTGCCATCAAAAGTCAGCAGGCAAGCTTTGTTTTCCAGGGAAAAGCGCCGTTGTTTGTGTCTGCGGGCCTGTGGCTGGAGTGGCCGGCTGGCTCCTTTAAACACACGATACGCCGGATGGTTCCCAGACCCAAGGTGGCACCAGTGCCAAGTTGGGCTGGTTTGATAGTACCAAGTGGTTCCTGCAATCTGCAATCAAAATGTTGGCAGGCGAGTTTTGTTTTCCAGGGAAAAGCGCCGATGTTTTTTTTTGGGGGCCTGTGGCTGGGAGTGGCCGGCTGGCTCCTTAGAATCCAAGATACGCAGGATGGTTCCCAGACCAGAGGTGGCACCAGTACCAAGTCGGGCTGGTTTGATAATAACAAGTGGATCCTGAAATCTGCCATCCAGAAGCGGGGCAGCTTACTTTTGTTTGCCAGGGAAACGGGCCGAGCTTTGTGTCTGGGGGCCTATGGCTGGGAGTGACCGGCTGGCTCCTGAAAAGCTACGATAGGCAGGATGGTGACCAGACCCATGGTGTCAGCAGTGCCAAGTTGGGCTGGTTTGATAGTACCAAGTGGCTCCTGCAATCTGCCATCAAAATTTGGCAGGCGAGTTTTGTTTTCCAGGGAAAAGCGCCGTTGTTTGTGTTTGGGGGCCTGTGGCTGGGAGTGGCCGTCTTGCTAATTGGAATCCACGATACGCAGGAGGGTTCCCAGACCTGAGGTGGCACCAGTGACAAGTCGGGCCAGTTTGATGGTGCAAAGTGGCTCCTGCAATCTGCCATCCAGAAGCGGGGCAGCTTACTTTTGTTTGCCAGGGAAACGGGCCGAGGTTTATGTCTGGGTTCCTATGGCTGGGAGTGACCGGCTGGCACCTGAAAAGCTACGATAGGCAGGATGGTGACCAGATCCATGGTGGCACCAGTGCCAAGTTGGGCTGATTTGATAGTACCAAGTGGCTCCTGCAATCTGCCATCAAAAATTTGGCAGGCGAGTTTTGTTTTCCAGGGAAAAGCGCCGTTGTTTGTATTTGGGGGCCTGTGGCTGGGAGTGGCCCGCTGGCTCCTTAGAATCCACGATACGCAGGATGGTTCCCAGACCCAAGGTGGCACCATTTCCAAGTTGGGCTGGTTTGATAGTACCAAGTGCGTACTGTAATCTGCCATCCAGAAGCGGGGCAGCTTACTTTTGTTTGCCAGGGAAACGGGCCGAGGTTTGTGTCTGGGGGCCTATGGCTGGGAGTGACCGGCTGGCTCCTGAAAAGCTACGATACGCAGGATGGTGACCAGACCCATGGTGGCACCAGTGCCAAGTTGGGCTGATTTGATAGTACCAAGTGGCTCCTGCAATCTGCCATCAAAATGTTGGCAGGCGAGTTTTGTTTTCCAGGGAAAAGCGCCGTTGTTTGTGTTTGGGGGCCTGTGGCTGGGAGTGGCCAGCTGGCTCCTTAGAATCCACGATACGCAGGATGGTTCCCAGACCCAAGGTGGCACCAGTGCCAAGTTGGGCTGGTTTGATAGTACCAAGTGTCTCCTGCAATCTGCCATCCAGAAGCAGGGCAGCTTACTTTTGTTTGCCAGAGAAATAGGCCTAGGTTTTTGTTTGGGGGCCTGTGGCTAGGAGTGGCCGGCTGGCTCCTAAGAATCCACGATACGCAGGATGGTTCCCAGACCCAAGGTGGCACCAGTGCCAAGTCGGGCTGGTTTGATAGTACCAAGTGGCTCCTGCAAACTCCATCAAAAAGTTGGCAGGCGTGTTTTGTTTTCCAGGGAACAGCGCCGTTGATGTTGTTTGGGGGCCTGTGGCTCAGAGTGGCCGGGTGGCTCCTTAGAATCCACGATACGCAGGATGGTTCCCAGACCCAAGGTGGCACCAGTGCCAAGTCGGGCTGGTTTGATTACACCAAGTGGCTCCTGCAATCTGCCATCCAGAAGTGAGGCAGCTAAGTTTTGTTTGCGAGAAAAAAGGGCCGTGGTTTTTGTTGGGGGCCTGTGGCTGGGAGTAGCCGGCTGGCTCCTTAAAATCCACGATAGGCAGGATGGTTCCCAGACCCAAGGTGGCACCAGTGCCAAGTCGGGCTGGTTTGATAGTACCAAGTGGCTCCTGCAATCTGCCATCCAGAAGCGGGGCAGCTGAGTTTTGTTTGCCAGAGAAAAAGGCTGTGGTTTGTGTTTGGGGGCCTGTGGCTGGCAGTGGCCGGCTGGCTCCTGAAAATCCACGATACGCAGCATGGTTCCCAGACCCAAGGTGGCACCAGTGCCAAGTGGGGCTCGTTTGACAGTGTCAAGTGCCTCCTGCAATCTCCCATCCAGAAGCGGGGCAGCTGAGTTTTTTTTGCCAGGGAAACGGACCTTTGTTTTTGATTGGGCTCTGTGGCCGAGAGTGGTCGGCTGTCTCCTGACAATCCACAATACGCAGGATGGTTCCCAGACCCAAGGTGGCACCAGTGCCAAGTCGGGCTGGTTTGATAGTACCAAGTGTCTCCTGCAATCTGCCATCCAGAAGCGGGGCAGCTGAGTTTTGTTTGCCAGAGAAAAGGGCCGTGGGTTGTGTTTGGGGGCATATGGCTGGGAGTGGCCACCTGGCTCCTTAAAATGCACGATACGCCGCATGGTAACCAGGCGCAAGGTGGCACCAGTGCCAAGTCAGGCTGTTTTTGTAGTACCCAGTGGCTCCTGCAATTTGCCATCCAGAAGCGGGGCAGTTGAATTTTGTTTGCTAGAGAAAAGGGCTGTGGTTTGTGTTTGGGGGCCTATGGCTGAGAGTGGCCGGCTGGCCCCTGAAAATCAACGATAGGCAGGATGGTTCCCAGATCCAAGGTGGCACCAGTGCCAAGTAAGGCTGGTTGTATGGTTCAAAGTAACTCCTGCAATCTGCCATCCAGAAGCGGGACAGCTGAGTTTTTTTTGCCAGAGAAAAGGTCCATGGTTTCTTTTTGGGGCATACGGCTGGGAATTGCCGGCTGGCTCCTTAAAATGCTCGATATGCAGGATGGTTCCCAGAGCCAAGGTGGCACCACTGCCAAGTCGGGCTCTTTTTGTAGTACCAAGTGCGTCCTGCAATTTGCCATCCAGAAGAGGGGCAGTTGAGTTTTGTTTGCCAGAGAAAAGGGCCGTTGTTTGTGTTTGGGGGCCTGTGGCTGGGAGTGTTCGGCTGGTTCCTGAATATGTACGATACGCAGGATTGTTCCCAGATCCAAGGTGGCAGCAGTGCCATGTTGTGCTGGTGTGATAGTCCCAAGTGGCTCCTGCAATCTGCCATCCAGAAGTGGGGCAGCTGATTTTTGTTTGCCAGAGAAAAGGTCCGTGGTTTGTTTTTGGGGGCATATGGCTGAGAGTGGCCGGCTGGCCCCTGAAAATCCACGATACACAGGATGGTTCCCAGATCCAAGGTGGCACCTGTGCCAAGTCGGGCTGATTTGATAGTACTAAGTAGCTCCTGCAATCTGCCATGCAGAAGCGGGGCAGCTTACTTTTGTTTGCCAGGGAAACGGGCCGAGGTTTGTGTTTGGGGGCCTATGGCTGAGAGTGACCGGCTGGCTCCTGAAAAGCTACAATAGGCAGGATGGTGACCAGACCCATGGTGGCACCAGTGCCAAGTTGGGCTGGTTTGATAGTACCAAGTGGTTCCTGCAATCTGCCATCCAGAAGCAGGGCAGCTGAGTTTTGTTTGCCAGAGAAAAGGGCCTTGGTTTGTGTTTGGGGGCATATGGCTGGGTGTGGCCAGCTGGCTCCTTAAAATGCACGATATGCAACATGGCTCCCAGACCCAAGGTGGCACAAGTGCCAAGTTGGGCTGGTTTGATAGTACCAAGTGGCTCCTGCAATCTTCCATGATCACGTGGAGAAATACTTTCTGGTTTCAGCCTCATGCTCTTTCTTCTCTCCCTCAACTTCTCTATCACCTCTCATCTGGTTCACATGCGCTGTCTTCAAGGTCCACAGGCTACTTTTCACAGAATCTTCTGGCCTGATGAAGTAAGGATGATGAATAGAACAGAGCTGGGATCTATTTTCCAGTTTGGATAAAATGCATTCTGCACACAAATCCAAGGAGAACGGGCTGCCCCGATGCCCAGAAAATCTTTCACTCCTGCTAGTGTTCTACGTCAACCGCAACTTAGTCTGAAAGAAAAGCTTTTTCTCTGAGAGCATCTGAGAGGTTTGCATGAAGCACTGATATCTGACATATGCAATTTTGAATAGGAGAGGAAAAAGAAAATGGCAAGGAGTTTTTAATTTTAGTGGTTTCAATTTTAATTTCCGTGCACTTTTTCAAAACTTGTCAGCTCAAATGCCCATCAACATCTTTTAGTCATCTGTAAGTCAGTATTCATATAAAATGTGCTTCAAATCCAAAGAATTTCAAATTTGCACTCCAAGCTTCTATGCCTAGATTTATGATTTCCTACACATATTAGATGAAAGGAAGGCCTTTTTTACTGTGGGAGTGCTGGAACACTGGAACAGGTTGCCCAGAGAAGTTGTGGGTGTCCCATCCCTGAAAGTATTCAAGGTCACCCTGGACGGGGCTTGGAGCAGCAACAAAGGAGAAGCTTGATGGTAGAGAAACAAAGTTGGACTATAGAAGAAACTCGGATTGAAGTATAGGATCAAGTTTTCTCTCAGCTCTTGGGGTAAATTCAAAGTTGTACAAAATGACATTTATCTGTGCTATTCACTACTGTAACAGAAAGTTTCATGAAAACTGTACAGAAGATAGTAAATTTTAAAAGAGATAAGAATTACAGCATAAAATCCATGGGATAGGTTACAACATGAGACACTCTCTAAGAGAAAATCTCTGTGTTTCAGCACTTCATCGGGGTAAGATTTCATGAAGTGCCAAAGAAGGCGGCAAAATATCATTCGGGACATTATTTACTGGAATTCAGCCTGGCCATTAGTAGGAACTGCCTTTGAACATATCATGTAGATATACCACACACACTTTCCCTTCACTGAAAAATTACTGTTTACAACAAATAAGCAATTGACGATCAAAATTGATTGAAAGCATCTTAAACATGTCAAGTATTTCATTGTAGATGATCTGTGATCCAAATGCTTCTTCCACCTTCGAGAGGGACAGAAGAATTCTTCCATATCATGATGGTTTAAAATTGTATCAACCAATGTTTTCTGCTGAAAAGATATCATCTATTTTTTTCTATTTTTGGAAGAAAATATTCCTAGACATACAACAGGTGAGAACTAAGTAATTTTAAAGAAACAAATGAAATGAAAATATTCTGTAAATAGAATGAAATGAAAAGCTGTGTTTTAAATAGGAGCTAAATATTAAACAGAATTTTTGTACCAGGCATTTGAATTACTGCACCAGCTCTTTTGCCCATCAAGAGAGGCATTTAGCATTTCAGTCTTTTCCAAGGTGTTCATGATCTGCTATGCTGATCTCTGTGTGTGCCTAGGTGTGTGTGGAGGGGGGGGCATATGAAGGGGAGTGTGTATGTTTGCTTTACAATTGTTGTGGCAGATTCATGCCTCAGCTCCACATTTTGTTTTAAAAAGGTCACACCGAGTGGATATGAAGTTTACTATCAACAAGAGATCGATTCCCAAATCATCCATTTGACTCTCCCTTATAAATCATGTGCTTTGTTGCATATTTTATCAAATATACTTTCAAGCCAGATGGAGGAAGGAGGATGTGGGAATCCCTCCACCATCTTGCAACTTTTATGTAAGTAGGTTTTCAAGAAAATCATCATTTCTCTTTTAAATATGTCTGGAACAGGCATGATGGTAGTGTCAACCTGTTGGAGTTTTTGTTGCTGGAAGAAGTTGTACAAAAGGATTGGTTTTTACATTGACCAGTTACTGAATCAAGCGCAGGAATACATTGGAAATTTAGCTGGGGGTTCCTTTTCCCAGCAGACTACTTCTAGAACGAGCTTGTACACTGAAGCTGACTCTTTTGCTCTCTTTTTGTTTCTTTCCTATTTTCTTGGCTTCTTTGCCACTATCTAGACAATTTTGGAACTTTGTTCCCAACTAAAATGGTTTCAATAGTCTGATTGTGATCATACATTTTTACAAGGAATTTTTAAAATCTTTCCTCGAGTCCAGAAAGTCAAGGACTTAGATCTTTTTCTTCCCTTATCAATATTGCCATGAAATTGATAAATAAAGACCAACTCTTTATTTTTGTTTTTAACCCACGTAGATAATTCCCATCCATTAATCCATTTTGTGGACCAATAGCTGCCATTCTGATGGAAGCTGTCACTTCTTAACAATAGGCATTCTGTGACTATGTTGACAGCACTTTGGGTGAAGATCCTAACTGGTCTTAGATATACATAGGGAGAAATTTGCTCAGCCAGTGTCAGTCTTAAGCATGCGTATCAGAAGATCTTTCTAGAGCTGGGAATTTTCCCATGAAAGGGATTCAGTTAGGGAAGAGACACTTGTGCCAGAGTTTTACATTCTTCTTGAACACTGCTTAAGGAACTTAGATGCCATGTCCATTTGGATCTCTGTCTGCACAGAACTTTGTCATGCCAGTGCTTTGAAATGCATCTTGAAGAGAATTCACTAGCACAGAATGAAAGAGAGTGGAAGGGGTTGGTGGGGCTAACCAGGCCCAACCCCCCTGCCTAAACCAGGATACCTAGAGCCTCTTGCCCAGGATTCTATCTGGGTGTACTTTTAATGTCTTCAAAGATCCAGGCTCCACAATCTTTCTGGGCAGTCTGTGCCGTGGTTCAGTCACCCTGACAGTAAAGAAACATTTACTGATGTTCAAAGGCAATCTCCTGTATTTCAGTGTGTGCCCACTGCCTCTTGTCTTTTCCCTCAGCATCACTGAAAAGACACTGATTCCCTCCCCTTTGCACTATTGCTTCCATATGTATGTGTGATGCCATGTAGAGGTATGTCAAAAACCTCCCTGAAGCCCAGGCAGATAATATTCCCTTCATCTACCAGTCAAGTTGATTCATCAGAGGAGTTTAAAGTGATGTTCAGCATGAAATTCCCCTGAAAAATCATGCTAACTACATTATTTGGTCATCTGTCATGTGCCTGGCAAGGATTTCCAGGAAGAGCTGCTTCATCAACTTCCTGGGGATAAAAAAGAGGCTGGCTGGTTTGTACTATGGCGAGTCCTCTTAATTGCCTTTTTTGAAGATGGGTGTCATTTGCTAACATCCACTCTTTAGCCTCTCTTGTCGTCTACATCTTAGCAAAACGCTTTTCCACTATGTCTGGCTAGGAAAAACTGTGCCAGCACAGAAAACATCTCCCATCGTGTTCTAGAAGTTGCACGGATGTCTGCCAAGTGTTTGGCAGGAAGAAAAGAAAAGTTGTCCAAAACAGCTTCCAATCGAATGTTCCTGTGATTGGAAAAGTCAGGAGAGTGCAAAGGTACTGTTTTCTATCAGTTGGCAAGGTGCGCACACAATCCCAGTGTTGTACAGCTTGCTTCTTCACCTTCCCGAAGCTGCCGCTCTCGCCGGCTGCCGGAGCCCAAGAAGCGGCTTCTTCGCGCAAAGACGATTGTGCCGCTCACAGTGCTCTCCTTAGCGCGGCTTCTGCCGAAAGACGCCCGGCAGCGGCTCTTACCTCCGGAGAGCATCCTACCTTCGTCTTTAGCTCCTCTTCTCATCTACACCTCGGCAAAAAGCTTTTCCACTATGTCTGGCTAGGAAAAACTGTGCCAGCACAGAAAACATCTCCCATCGTGTTCTAGAAGTTGCACGGATGTCTGCCAAGTGTTTGGCAGGAAGAAAAGAAAAGTTGTCCAAAACAGCTTCCAATCGAATGTTCCTGTGATTGGAAAAGTCAGGAGAGTGCAAAGGTACTGTTTTCTATCAGTTGGCAAGGTGCGCACACAATCCCAGTGTTGTACAGCTTGCTTCTTCACCTTCCCGAAGCTGCCGCTCTCGCCGGCTGCCGGAGCCCAAGAAGCGGCTTCTTCGCGCAAAGACGATTGTGCCGCTCACAGGGCTCTCCTTAGCGCGGCTTCTGCCGAAAGACGCCCGGCAGCGGCTCTTACCTCCGGAGAGCATCCTACCTTCGTCTTTCTCGTCTTTTGTAGTCTACATCTTAGCAAAACGCTTTTCCACTATGTCTGGCTAGGAAAAACTGTGCCAGCACAGAAAACATCTCCCATCGTGTTCTAGAAGTTGCACGGATGTCTGCCAAGTGTTTGGCAGGAAGAAAAGAAAAGTTGTCCAAAACAGCTTCCAATCGAATGTTCCTGTGATTGGAAAAGTCAGGAGAGTGCAAAGGTACTGTTTTCTATCAGTTGGCAAGGTGCGCACACAATCCCAGTGTTGTACAGCTTGCTTCTTCACCTTCCCGAAGCTGCCGCTCTCGCCGGCTGCCGGAGCCCAAGAAGCGGCTTCTTCGCGCAAAGACGATTGTGCCGCTCACAGTGCTCTCCTTAGCGCGGCTTCTGCCGAAAGACGCCCGGCAGCGGCTCTTACCTCCGGAGAGCATCCTACCTTCGTCTTTCGCGTCTTTTGTAGTCTACATCTTAGCAAAACGCTTTTCCACTATGTCTGGCTAGGAAAAACTGTGCCAGCACAGAAAACATCTCCCATCGTGTTCTAGAAGTTGCACGGATGTCTGCCAAGTGTTTGGCAGGAAGAAAAGAAAAGTTGTCCAAAACAGCTTCCAATCGAATGTTCCTGTGATTGGAAAAGTCAGGAGAGTGCAAAGGTACTGTTTTCTATCAGTTGGCAAGGTGCGCACACAATCCCAGTGTTGTACAGCTTGCTTCTTCACCTTCCCGAAGCTGCCGCTCTCGCCGGCTGCCGGAGCCCAAGAAGCGGCTTCTTCGCGCAAAGACGATTGTGCCGCTCACAGTGCTCTCCTTAGCGCGGCTTCTGCCGAAAGACGCCCGGCAGCGGCTCTTACCTCCGGAGAGCATCCTACCTTCGTCTTTCGCGTCTTTTGTAGTCTACATCTTAGCAAAACGCTTTTCCACTATGTCTGGCTAGGAAAAACTGTGCCAGCACAGAAAACATCTCCCATCGTGTTCTAGAAGTTGCACGGATGTCTGCCAAGTGTTTGGCAGGAAGAAAAGAAAAGTTGTTCAAAACAGCTTCCAATCGAATGTTCCTGTGATTGGAAAAGTCAGGAGAGTGCAAAGGTACTGTTTTCTATCAGTTGGCAAGGTGCGCACACAATCCCAGTGTTGTACAGCTTGCTTCTTCACCTTCCCGAAGCTGCCGCTCTCGCCGGCTGCCGGAGCCCAAGAAGCGGCTTCTTCGCGCAAAGACGATTGTGCCGCTCACAGTGCTCTCCTTAGCGCGGCTTCTGCCGAAAGACGCCCGGCAGCGGCTCTTACCTCCGGAGAGCATCCTACCTTCGTCTTTCGCGTCTTTTGTAGTCTACATCTTAGCAAAACGCTTTTCCACTATGTCTGGCTAGGAAAACCCGTGCCAGCACAGAAAACATCTCCCATCGTTTTCTAGAAGTTGCACGGATGTCTGCCAAGTGTTTGGCAGGAAGAAAAGAAAAGTTGTCCAAAACAGCTTCCAATCGAATGTTCCTGTGATTGGAAAAGTCAGGAGAGTGCAAAGGTACTGTTTTCTATCAGTTGGCAAGGTGCGCACACAATCCCAGTGTTGTACAGCTTGCTTCTTCACCTTCCCGAAGCTGCCACTCTCAGGAGGTAAGAGCCGCTGCCGGGCGTCTTTCGGCAGAAGCCGCGCTAAGGAGAGCACTGTGAGCGGCACAATCGTCTTTGCGCGAAGAAGCCGCTTCTTGGGCTCCGGCAGCCGGCGAGAGCGGCAGCTTCGGGAAGGTGAAGAAGCAAGCTGTACAACACTGGGATTGTGTGCGCACCTTGCCAATTGATAGAAAACAGTACCTTTGCACTCTCCTGACTTTTCCAATCACAGGAACATTCGATTGGAAGCTTTTTTGGACAACTTTTCTTTTCTTCCTGCCAAACACTTGGCAGACATCCGTGCAACTTCTAGAACACGATGGGAGATGTTTTCTGTGCTGGCACAGTTTTTCCTAGCCAGACATAGTGGAAAAGCGTTTTGCTAAGATGTAGACTACAAAAGACGAGAAAGACGAAGGTAGGATGCTCTCCGGAGGTAAGAGCCGCTGCCGGGCGTCTTTCGGCAGAAGCCGCGCTAAGGAGAGCACTGTGAGCGGCACAATCGTCTTTGCGCGAAGAAGCCGCTTCTTGGGCTCCGGCAGCCGGCGAGAGCGGCAGCTTCGGGAAGGTGAAGAAGCAAGCTGTACAACACTGGGATTGTGTGCGCACCTTGCCAACTGATAGAAAACAGTACCTTTGCACTCTCCTGACTTTTCCAATCACAGGAACATTCGATTGGAAGCTGTTTTGGACAACTTTTCTTTTCTTCCTGCCAAACACTTGGCAGACATCCGTGCAACTTCTAGAACACGATGGGAGATGTTTTCTGTGCTGGCACAGTTTTTCCTAGCCAGACATAGTGGAAAAGCGTTTTGCTAAGATGTAGACTACAAAAGACGCGAAAGACGAAGGTAGGATGCTCTCCGGAGGTAAGAGCCGCTGCCGGGCGTCTTTCGGCAGAAGCCGCGCTAAGGAGAGCCCTGTGAGCGGCACAATCGTCTTTGCGCGAAGAAGCCGCTTCTTGGGCTCCGGCAGCCGGCGAGAGCGGCAGCTTCGGGAAGGTGAAGAAGCAAGCTGTACAACACTGGGATTGTGTGCGCACCTTGCCAACTGATAGAAAACAGTACCTTTGCACTCTCCTGACTTTTCCAATCACAGGAACATTCGATTGGAAGCTGTTTTGGACAACTTTTCTTTTCTTCCTGCCAAACACTTGGCAGACATCCGTGCAACTTCTAGAACACGATGGGAGATGTTTTCTGTGCTGGCACAGTTTTTCCTAGCCAGACATAGTGGAAAAGCGTTTTGCTAAGATGTAGACTACAAAAGACGCGAAAGACGAAGGTAGGATGCTCTCCGGAGGTAAGAGCCGCTGCCGGGCGTCTTTCGGCAGAAGCCGCGCTAAGGAGAGCACTGTGAGCGGCACAATCGTCTTTGCGCGAAGAAGCCGCTTCTTGGGCTCCGGCAGCCGGCGAGAGCGGCAGCTTCGGGAAGGTGAAGAAGCAAGCTGTACAACACTGGGATTGTGTGCGCACCTTGCCAACTGATAGAAAACAGTACCTTTGCACTCTCCTGACTTTTCCAATCACAGGAACATTCGATTGGAAGCTGTTTTGGACAACTTTTCTTTTCTTCCTGCCAAACACTTGGCAGACATCCGTGCAACTTCTAGAACACGATGGGAGATGTTTTCTGTGCTGGCACAGTTTTTCCTAGCCAGACATAGTGGAAAAGCGTTTTGCTAAGATGTAGACTACAAAAGACGAGAAAGACGAAGGTAGGATGCTCTCCGGAGGTAAGAGCCGCTGCCGGGCGTCTTTCGGCAGAAGCCGCGCTAAGGAGAGCACTGTGAGCGGCACAATCGTCTTTGCGCGAAGAAGCCGCTTCTTGGGCTCCGGCAGCCGGCGAGAGCGGCAGCTTCGGGAAGGTGAAGAAGCAAGCTGTACAACACTGGGATTGTGTGCGCACCTTGCCAACTGATAGAAAACAGTACCTTTGCACTCTCCTGACTTTTCCAATCACAGGAACATTCGATTGGAAGCTGTTTTGGACAACTTTTCTTTTCTTCCTGCCAAACACTTGGCAGACATCCGTGCAACTTCTAGAACACGATGGGAGATGTTTTCTGTGCTGGCACAGTTTTTCCTAGCCAGACATAGTGGAAAAGCGTTTTGCTAAGATGTAGACGACAAGAGAGGCTAAAGAGTGGATGTTAGCAAATGACACCCATCTTCAAAAAAGGCAATTAAGAGGACTCGCCATAGTACAAACCAGCCAGCCTCTTTTTTATCCCCAGGAAGTTGATGAAGCAGCTCTTCCTGGAAATCCTTGCCAGGCACATGACAGATGACCAAATAATGTAGTTAGCATGATTTTTCAGGGGAATTTCATGCTGAACATCACTTTAAACTCCTCTGATGAATCAACTTGACTGGTAGATGAAGGGAATATTATCTGCCTGGGCTTCAGGGAGGTTTTTGACATACCTCTACATGGCATCACACATACATATGGAAGCAATAGTGCAAAGGGGAGGGAATCAGTGTCTTTTCAGTGATGCTGAGGGAAAAGACAAGAGGCAGTGGGCACACACTGAAATACAGGAGATTGCCTTTGAACATCAGTAAATGTTTCTTTACTGTCAGGGTGACTGAACCACGGCACAGACTGCCCAGAAAGATTGTGGAGCCTGGATCTTTGAAGACATTAAAAGTACACCCAGATAGAATCCTGGGCAAGAGGCTCTAGGTATCCTGGTTTAGGCAGGGGGGTTGGGCCTGGTTAGCCCCACCAACCCCTTCCACTCTCTTTCATTCTGTGCTAGTGAATTCTCTTCAAGATGCATTTCAAAGCACTGGCATGACAAAGTTCTGTGCAGACAGAGATCCAAATGGACATGGCATCTAAGTTCCTTAAGCAGTGTTCAAGAAGAATGTAAAACTCTGGCACAAGTGTCTCTTCCCTAACTGAATCCCTTTCATGGGAAAATTCCCAGCTCTAGAAAGATCTTCTGATACGCATGCTTAAGACTGACACTGGCTGAGCAAATTTCTCCCTATGTATATCTAAGACCAGTTAGGATCTTCACCCAAAGTGCTGTCAACATAGTCACAGAATGCCTATTGTTAAGAAGTGACAGCTTCCATCAGAATGGCAGCTATTGGTCCACAAAATGGATTAATGGATGGGAATTATCTACGTGGGTTAAAAACAAAAATAAAGAGTTGGTCTTTATTTATCAATTTCATGGCAATATTGATAAGGGAAGAAAAAGATCTAAGTCCTTGACTTTCTGGACTCGAGGAAAGATTTTAAAAATTCCTTGTAAAAATGTATGATCACAATCAGACTATTGAAACCATTTTAGTTGGGAACAAAGTTCCAAAATTGTCTAGATAGTGGCAAAGAAGCCAAGAAAATAGGAAAGAAACAAAAAGAGAGCAAAAGAGTCAGCTTCAGTGTACAAGCTCGTTCTAGAAGTAGTCTGCTGGGAAAAGGAACCCCCAGCTAAATTTCCAATGTATTCCTGCGCTTGATTCAGTAACTGGTCAATGTAAAAACCAATCCTTTTGTACAACTTCTTCCAGCAACAAAAACTCCAACAGGTTGACACTACCATCATGCCTGTTCCAGACATATTTAAAAGAGAAATGATGATTTTCTTGAAAACCTACTTACATAAAAGTTGCAAGATGGTGGAGGGATTCCCACATCCTCCTTCCTCCATCTGGCTTGAAAGTATATTTGATAAAATATGCAACAAAGCACATGATTTATAAGGGAGAGTCAAATGGATGATTTGGGAATCGATCTCTTGTTGATAGTAAACTTCATATCCACTCGGTGTGACCTTTTTAAAACAAAATGTGGAGCTGAGGCATGAATCTGCCACAACAATTGTAAAGCAAACATACACACTCCCCTTCATATGCCCCCCCCTCCACACACACCTAGGCACACACAGAGATCAGCATAGCAGATCATGAACACCTTGGAAAAGACTGAAATGCTAAATGCCTCTCTTGATGGGCAAAAGAGCTGGTGCAGTAATTCAAATGCCTGGTACAAAAATTCTGTTTAATATTTAGCTCCTATTTAAAACACAGCTTTTCATTTCATTCTATTTACAGAATATTTTCATTTCATTTGTTTCTTTAAAATTACTTAGTTCTCACCTGTTGTATGTCTAGGAATATTTTCTTCCAAAAATAGAAAAAAATAGATGATATCTTTTCAGCAGAAAACATTGGTTGATACAATTTTAAACCATCATGATATGGAAGAATTCTTCTGTCCCTCTCGAAGGTGGAAGAAGCATTTGGATCACAGATCATCTACAATGAAATACTTGACATGTTTAAGATGCTTTCAATCAATTTTGATCGTCAATTGCTTATTTGTTGTAAACAGTAATTTTTCAGTGAAGGGAAAGTGTGTGTGGTATATCTACATGATATGTTCAAAGGCAGTTCCTACTAATGGCCAGGCTGAATTCCAGTAAATAATGTCCCGAATGATATTTTGCCGCCTTCTTTGGCACTTCATGAAATCTTACCCCGATGAAGTGCTGAAACACAGAGATTTTCTCTTAGAGAGTGTCTCATGTTGTAACCTATCCCATGGATTTTATGCTGTAATTCTTATCTCTTTTAAAATTTACTATCTTCTGTACAGTTTTCATGAAACTTTCTGTTACAGTAGTGAATAGCACAGATAAATGTCATTTTGTACAACTTTGAATTTACCCCAAGAGCTGAGAGAAAACTTGATCCTATACTTCAATCCGAGTTTCTTCTATAGTCCAACTTTGTTTCTCTACCATCAAGCTTCTCCTTTGTTGCTGCTCCAAGCCCCGTCCAAGGTGACCTTGAATACTTTCAGGGATGGGACACCCACAACTTCTCTGGGCAACCTGTTCCAGTGTTCCAGCACTCCCACAGTAAAAAAGGCCTTCCTTTCATCTAATATGTGTAGGAAATCATAAATCTAGGCATAGAAGCTTGGAGTGCAAATTTGAAATTCTTTGGATTTGAAGCACATTTTATATGAATACTGACTTACAGATGACTAAAAGATGTTGATGGGCATTTGAGCTGACAAGTTTTGAAAAAGTGCACGGAAATTAAAATTGAAACCACTAAAATTAAAAACTCCTTGCCATTTTCTTTTTCCTCTCCTATTCAAAATTGCATATGTCAGATATCAGTGCTTCATGCAAACCTCTCAGATGCTCTCAGAGAAAAAGCTTTTCTTTCAGACTAAGTTGCGGTTGACGTAGAACACTAGCAGGAGTGAAAGATTTTCTGGGCATCGGGGCAGCCCGTTCTCCTTGGATTTGTGTGCAGAATGCATTTTATCCAAACTGGAAAATAGATCCCAGCTCTGTTCTATTCATCATCCTTACTTCATCAGGCCAGAAGATTCTGTGAAAAGTAGCCTGTGGACCTTGAAGACAGCGCATGTGAACCAGATGAGAGGTGATAGAGAAGTTGAGGGAGAGAAGAAAGAGCATGAGGCTGAAACCAGAAAGTATTTCTCCACGTGATCATGGAAGATTGCAGGAGCCACTTGGTACTATCAAACCAGCCCAACTTGGCACTTGTGCCACCTTGGGTCTGGGAGCCATGTTGCATATCGTGCATTTTAAGGAGCCAGCTGGCCACACCCAGCCATATGCCCCCAAACACAAACCAAGGCCCTTTTCTCTGGCAAACAAAACTCAGCTGCCCTGCTTCTGGATGGCAGATTGCAGGAACCACTTGGTACTATCAAACCAGCCCAACTTGGCACTGGTGCCACCATGGGTCTGGTCACCATCCTGCCTATTGTAGCTTTTCAGGAGCCAGCCGGTCACTCTCAGCCATAGGCCCCCAAACACAAACCTCGGCCCGTTTCCCTGGCAAACAAAAGTAAGCTGCCCCGCTTCTGCATGGCAGATTGCAGGAGCTACTTAGTACTATCAAATCAGCCCGACTTGGCACAGGTGCCACCTTGGATCTGGGAACCATCCTGTGTATCGTGGATTTTCAGGGGCCAGCCGGCCACTCTCAGCCATATGCCCCCAAAAACAAACCACGGACCTTTTCTCTGGCAAACAAAAATCAGCTGCCCCACTTCTGGATGGCAGATTGCAGGAGCCACTTGGGACTATCACACCAGCACAACATGGCACTGCTGCCACCTTGGATCTGGGAACAATCCTGCGTATCGTACATATTCAGGAACCAGCCGAACACTCCCAGCCACAGGCCCCCAAACACAAACAACGGCCCTTTTCTCTGGCAAACAAAACTCAACTGCCCCTCTTCTGGATGGCAAATTGCAGGACGCACTTGGTACTACAAAAAGAGCCCGACTTGGCAGTGGTGCCACCTTGGCTCTGGGAACCATCCTGCGTATCGAGCATTTTAAGGAGCCAGCCGGCAATTCCCAGCCGTATGCCCCAAAAAGAAACCATGGACCTTTTCTCTGGCAAAAAAAACTCAGCTGTCCCGCTTCTGGATGGCAGATTGCAGGAGTTACTTTGAACCATACAACCAGCCTTACTTGGCACTGGTGCCACCTTGGATCTGGGAACCATCCTGCCTATCGTTGATTTTCAGGGGCCAGCCGGCCACTCTCAGCCATAGGCCCCCAAACACAAACCACAGCCCTTTTCTCTAGCAAACAAAATTCAACTGCCCCGCTTCTGGATGGCAAATTGCAGGAGCCACTGGGTACTACAAAAACAGCCTGACTTGGCACTGGTGCCACCTTGGATCTGGGAACCATGCGGCGTATCGTGCATTTTAAGGAGCCAGGTGGCCACTCCCAGCCATATGCCCCCAAACACAACCCACGGCCCTTTTCTCTGGCAAACAAAACTCAGCTGCCCCGCTTCTGGATGGCAGATTGCAGGAGACACTTGGTACTATCAAACCAGCCCGACTTGGCACTGGTGCCACCTTGGGTCTGGGAACCATCCTGCGTATTGTGGATTGTCAGGAGACAGCCAACCACTCTCGGCCACAGAGCCCAATCAAAAACAAAGGTCCGTTTCCCTAGCAAAAAAAACTCAGCTGCCCCGCTTCTGGATGGGAGATTGCAGGAGGCACTTGACACTGTCAAACGAGCCCCACTTGGCACTGGTGCCACCTTGGGTCTGGGAACCATGCTGCGTATCGTGGATTTTCAGGAGCCAGCCGGCCACTGCCAGCCATAGGCCCCCAAACACAAACCACAGCCTTTTTCTCTGGCAAACAAAACTCAGCTGCCCCGCTTCTGGATGGCAGATTGCAGGAGCCACTTGGTACTATAAAAACAGCCCGACTTGGCACTGGTGCCCCCTTGGGTCTGGGAACCATCCTGCGTATCGATCTTTTTAATGAGACAGCCGGCCACTCCCAGCCATATGCCCCCAAACACAACCCACGGCCCTTTTCTCTGGCAAACAAAACTCAACTGCACCGCTTCTGGATGGCAGATTGCAGGAGCCACTTGGTACTATCAAACCAGCCCGACTTGGCACTGGTGCCACCTTGGGTCTGGGAACCATCCTGCGTATTGTAGGTTGTCAGGAGCCAGCCGAACACTCTCGGCCACAGACCCCAATTAAAAACAACGGCCCGTTTCACAGGCAAACAAAACTCAGCTGCCCCGCTTCTGGATGGGAGATTGCAGGAGCCACTGGGTAGTATAAAACCAGCCCTACTTGGCACTGATGCCACCTTGGGTCTGGGAACCATGCTGTGTATCATGGATTTTCAGGAGCCAGCCGGCCACTGCCAGCCACAGGCCCCGAAACACAAACAACAGCCTTTTTGTCTGGCAAACAAAATTCAGCTGCCCCGCTTCTGGATGGCAGATTGCAGGAACCACTTGGTACTAACAAACCAGCCCGACTTGGCACTGGTGCCACCTTGGGTCTGGGAACCATCCTGCGTATCGTGGATTCTAAGGAGCCAGCTGGCCACTCCCAGCCACAGGCCCCAAAACACACACAACGGCGCTTTTCCCTGGAAAACAAAACTCGCCTGCCAACATTTTGATGGCAGATTGCAGGAGCCACTTGGTACTATCAAACCAGCCCAACTTGGCACTGGTGCCACCATGGGTCTGGTCACCATCCTGCCTATCGTAGCTTTTCAGGAGCCAGCCGGTCACTCCCAGCCATAGGCCCCCAGACACAAACCTCGGCCTGTTTCCCTGGCACACAAAAGTAAGCTACCGCACTTCTGGATGGCAGATTGCAGGAGCCACTTTGCACCATCAAACCAGCCCGACTTGGCACTGGTGCCACCTCTGGTCTGGGAACCATGCTGCGTATCGTGGATTCTAAGGAGCCAGCCGGTCACTCCCAGCCATAGGCCCCCAAAAAAAACCTCGGTCCGTTTCCCTGGCAAACAAAAGTAAGCTTCCCCGCTTCTGGATGGCAGATTGCAGGAGCCACTTGGTACTATCAAACCAGCCCGACTTGGCACTAGTGCCACCTTGGGTCTGGGAACCATCCTGCGTATCGTGTGTTCTAAGGAGCCAGCCGGCCACTCCCACCCACAGTCCCCCAAACACAAACAACGGCGCTTTTCCCTGGAAAACAAAACTCGCCTGCCAACTTTTTGATGGCAGATTGCAGGAGCCACTTGGTACTATCAAACCAGCCCAACTTGGCACTGGTGCCACCATGGATCTGGTCACCATCCTGCCTATCGTAGCTTTTCAGGAGCCAGCCGGTCACTCCTAGCCCTAGGCCCCCAGTCATAAACCTCGGCCCGTTTCCCTGGCACACAAAGGTAAGCTACCCCGCTTCAGGATGGCAGATTGCAGGAACCACTTGGCACCATCAAACCAGCCCGACGTGGCACTGGTGCCACCTTGGGTCTGGGAACCAGCCTGCGTATCGTGTGTTCTAAGGAGCCAGCCGGCCACTCCCAGCCACAGTCCCCCAAACACAAACAACGGCGCTTTTCCCTGGAAAACAAAACTCGCCTGCCAACTTTTTGATGGCAGATTGCAGGAGCCACTTGGTACTATCAAACCAGCCCAACTTGGCACTGGTGCCACCATGGGTCTGGTCACCATCCTGCCTATCGTAGCTTTTCAGGAGCCAGGCGGTCACTCCCAGCCATAGGCCCCCAGACACAAACCTCGGCCCGTTTCCCTGGCAAACAAAAGTAAGCTGCCCCGCTTCTGCATGGCACATTGCAGGTGCTATTTAGTACTATCAAACCAGCCCGACCTGGCACTGGTGCCACCTCAGGTCTGGGAACCATCCTGCCCATCGTGGATTTTCAGGGGCCAGACGGCCACTATCAGCCATATGCCCCCAAAAACAAACCACGGCCCTTTTCTCTGGTAAACAAAACTCAACTGCCCCTCTTCTGGATGGCAAATTTTAGGACGCACTTTGTACTACGAAAACCGCCCGACTTGGCACTGGTGCCACCTTGGGTCAGGGAACCATCCTGCCTATCGTAGCTTTTTAAGGAGCCAGCAGGCCACGCCCAGCCATATACCCCCAAAAACAAACCACGGACCATTTCTCTTGGAAACAAAAATCCGCTGCCCCGCGTCAGGATGGCAGATTGCAGGAGCCACTTTGCACCATCAAACCACCCCGACTTGGCACTGGTGCCATCTTGGATCTGGGAACCATCCTGCCTATCGTAGCTTTTCAGGAGCCAGCCGGTTACTCCCAACCATAGGCCCCCAGACAGAAAGCTCTGCCCGTTTCCCTGGCAAACAAAAGTAAGCTACCCCGCTTCTGGATGGCAGATTGCAGGAGCCACTTGGTACTATCAAACCAGCCCAACTTGACACTGGTGCCACTTTGGGTCTGGGAACCATGCTGCGTAACGTAGATTCTAAGGCGCCAGGCGGCCACTCCCAGCCACAGGCCCCCAAATACAAACAACGGCGCTTTTCCCTGGAAAACAAAACTCGCCTGCAAGCTTTTTGATGGCAGATTGCAGGAGCCACTTGGTACTATCAAACCAGCCCAACTTGGCACTGGTGCCACCATGGGTCTGGTCACCATCCTGCCTATCGTAGCTTTTCAGGAGCCAGCCGGTCACTCCCAGCCATAGGCCCCCAGACACAAACCTCGGCCCGTTTCCCTGGCAAACAAAACTAAGTTATCCCGCATGTGGATGGCAGATTGCAGGAGCCACTTTGCACCATCAAACCAGCAAAACTTGGCACTGGTGCCACCTCTGGTCTGGGAACCATCCTCCGTATCGTGGATTCTAAGGAGCCAGCCGGCCACTCCCAGCCACAGGCCCCCAAACAAAAACAACGGCGCTTTTCCCTGGATAACAAACTCGCGTGCCAACTTTTTGATGGCAGATTGCAGGAGCCACTTGGTACTATCAAATCAGCCCAACTTGGCACTGGTGCCACCTTGGGTCTGGTCACCATCCTGCCTATCATAGCTTTTCAGGAGCCAGCCGGTCACTCCCAGCCATAGGCCCCCAGACACAAAGCTCGGCCCGTTTCCCTGGCAAACAAAATTAAGCTACCCCGCTTCTGGATGGCAGATTGCAGGAGTCACTTTGCACCATCAAACTAGCCCGACTTGGCACTGGTGCAACGTCTGGTCTGGGAACCATCCTGCGTATCGTGGATTCTAAGGAGCCAGCCGGCCACTCCCAGCCACAGGCCCCCAAACAAAAACAACGGCGCTTTTCCCTGGAAAACAAAACTCGCCTGCCAACTTTTTGATGGCAGATTACAGGAGCCACTTGGTACTATCAAACCAGCCCAACTTGGCACTGGTGCCACCATGGGTCTGGTCACCATCCTGCCTATCGTAGATTTTCAGGAGCCTGCCGGTCACTCCCAGCCATAGGCCCCCAGACACAAACCTCGGCCCGTTTCCCTAGCAAACAAAAGTAAGCTGCCCCGCTTCTGGATGGCAGATTGCAGGACGCACTTGGTAGTATCAAACCAGACCGACTTGTCACTGGTGCCACCTCTGGTCTGGGAACCATCCTGCGTATCGTTGATTCTAATTAGCCAGCCGGCCACTCCCATCCACAGGCCCCCAAACACAAACAACGGCGCTTTTCCCTGGAAAACAAAACTCGCCTGCCAAATTTTTGATGGCAGATTGCAGGAGCCACTTGGTACTATCAAATCAGCCCAACTTGGCACTGGTGCCACCATGGGTCTGGTCACCATCCTGCCTATCGTAGCTTTTCAGGAGCCAGCCGGTCACCCCCAGCCACAGGCCCCGAGACAAAAACCTCGGCCCGTTTCCCTGGCAAAAAAAAGTAAGCTACCCAGCTTCTGGATGGCAGATTGCAGGACGCACTTGGTAGTATCAAACCAGCCCAACTTGGCACTGGTGCCACCTCACGTCTGGGAACCATCCTGCGTATCGTGGATTCTAAGCAGCCAGCCAGCCACTCCGTGCCACAGGCACCCAAACACAAACAACGGCGCTTTTCCCTGGAAAACAAAACTCGCCTGCCAACTTTTTGATGGCGGATTGCAGGAGCCACTTGGTACTATCAAACCAGCCCAACTTGGCACTGGTGCCACCATGGATATGGTCACCATCCTGCCTATCGTAGCTTTTCAGGACCTAGCAGGTCACTCCCAGCCATAGGCGCCCAGACACAAAGCTTGGCCCGTTTCCCTGGCAAACAAAAGTAAGCTGCCCCGCTTCTGGATGGCAGATTGCAGGAACCACTTGGTACTATAAAACCAGCCCGACTTGGCACTGGTGCCACGTCAGGTCTGGGAACCATCCTGCGTATCGTGGATTCTAAGGAGCCAGCCGGCCACTCCCTGCCACAGTCCCCCAAACACAAACAACGGCGCTTTTCCCTGGAAAACAAAACTCGCCTGCCAACTTTTGAGGGCAGATTGCAGGAGCCACTTGGTACTATCAAACCAGCCCAACTTGGCACTGGTGCCACCATGGGTCTGGTCACCATCCTGCCTATCGTAGCTTTTCAGGAGCCAGCCGGTCACTCCCAGCCATAGGCCCCCAGAGAAAAACCTCGGCCCGTTTCCCTGGCAAACAAAAGTAAGCTACCCCGCTTCTGGATGGCAGATTGCAGGACGCACTTGGTAGTATCAAACCAGCCCGACTTGTCACTGGTGTCACCTCTGGTCTGGGAACCATCCTGCGTATCGTGGATTCTAAGCAGCCAGCCGGCCACTCCCAGCCACAGGCCCCCAAACACAAACAACGGCGCTTTTCCCTGGAAAACAAAACTCACCTGCCAAATTTTTGATGGCAGATTGCAGGAGCCACTTGGTACTATCAAACGAGCCCAACTTGGCACTGGTGCCACCATGGGTCTGGTCACCATCCTGCCTATCGTAGCTTTTCAGGAGCCAGCCGGTCACCCCCAGCCATATACCCCGAGACAAAAAGCTCGGCCCGTTTCCCTGGCAAAAAAAAGTAAGCTACCCCGCTTCTGGATGGCAGATTGCAGGACGCACTTGGGAGTATCAAACCAGCCCAACTTGGCACTGGTGCCACCTCAGGTCTGGGAACCATCCTGCGTATCGTGGATTCTAAGAAGCCAGCCGGCCACTCCCAGCCATAGGCCCCCAAACAAAAACAACGGCACTTTTCCCTGGAAAACAAAACTTGCCTGCCAACTTTTTGATGGCAGATTGCAGGAGCCACTTGGTACTATCAAACCAGCCCAACTTGGCACTCGTGCCACCTCTGGTCTGGGAACCATGCTGAGTATCGTGGATTCTAAGGAGCCAGCCGGCCACTCCCAACCACAGGCCCCCAAACACAAACAACGGCGCTTTTCCCTGGAAAACAAAACTCGCCTGCCAACTTTTTGATGGCAGATTGCAGGAGCCACTTGGTACTATCAAACCAGCCCAACTTGGCACTGGTGCCGTCATGGGTCTGGTCACCATCCTGCCTATCGTAGCTTTTCACGAGCCAGCCGGTCACTTCCAGGCTTAGGCCCCCAGACACAAACCTCGGACCGTTTCCCTGGCAAACAAAAGTAAGCTGCCCCGCTTCTGGATGGCAGATTGCAGGAACCACTTGGTACTATCAAACCAGCCCAACTTGGCACTGATGCCACCTCAGGTCTGGGAACCATGCTGCGTATCATGGATTTTCAGAAGCCAGCCGGGCACTGCCAGCCACAGGCCCCGAAACACAAACAACAGCCTTTTTCTCTGGCAAACAAAATTCAGCTGCCCCGCTTCTGGATGGCAGATTGCAGGAACCACTTGGTACTAACAAACCAGCCCGACTTGGCACTGGTGCCACCACTGGTCTGGGAACCATCCGGCGTATCGTGGATTCCAATTAGCAAGCTGGCCACTCCCAGCCACAGGCCCCAAAACACACACAACGGTGCTTTTCCCTGGAAAACAAAACTCGCCTGCCAAACTTTTGATGGCAGATTGCAGGAGCCACTTGGTATTATCAAACCAGCCCAACTTGGCACTGGTGCCACCATGGGTCTGGTCACCATCCTGCCTATCATAGCTTTTCAGGAGCCAGCCAGCCACCCCCAGCCAGAGGCCCCCAGACAAATATTTCGGCCCGTTTCCCTGGCAAACAAAAGTAAGCTGCCCCGCTTCTGGATGGCAGATTGCAGGAGCCACTTTGCACCATCAAACCAGCCCAACTTGGCACTGGTGCCAACTCAGGTCTGGGAACCATCCTGCGTAACGTGGATTCTAAGCAGCCACCCGGCCTCTCTGAGCCACAGGCCCCCAAACACAAACAACGGCGCTTTTCCCTGGAAAACAAAACTCGCCTGCCAACTTTTTGATGGCAGATTGCAGGAGCCACTTGGTACTATCAAACCAGCCCAACTTGGCACTGGTGCCACCTCTGGTCTGGGAACCATCCTGCCTATCGTAGCTTTTCAGGAGCCAGCCGGTCACTCCCAGCCATAGACCCCCAGACACAAACCTCGGCCCGTTTCCCTGGAAAACAAAAGTAAGTTACCCCGATTCTGGATGGCAGATTGCAGGAGCCACTTGGTACTATCAAATCAGCCCAACTTGGCACTGGTGCCACCATGGGACTGGTAAACATCCTGCCTATCGTAGCTTTTCAGGAGCCAGCCGGTCACTCCCTGCCATAGGCCCCCGGACACAAACCTCTGCCCGTTTCCCTGGCAAACAAAAGTAAGCTGCCCCGCTTTTGGATGGCAGATTGCAGGATGCACTTGGTACTTACAAACCAGCCCGACTTGGCCCTGGTGCAACCTTGGCTCTGGGAACCATGCTGGGTAACGTAGATTCTACGAGGACAGGCGGCCACTCCCAGCCACAGGCCTCTAAATAAAATCAACGGCGCTTTTCCCTGGAAAACAAAACTCGCCTGCCAACTTCTTGATGGCAGATTGCAGGAGCCACTTGGTACTATCAAACCAGCCCAACTTGGCACTGGTGCCACCATGGGTCTGGTCACCATCCTGCCTATCGTAGCTTTTCAGGAGCCAGCCGCTCACTCCCAGCCATAGGCCCCCAGACAAATACCTCGGCACGTTTCCCTGGCAAACAAAAGTAGGCTGCCCCGCTTCTGGATGGCAAATTGCAGGACGCACTTGGTACTACGAAAACAGCCCGACTTGGCACTGATGCCACCTTGGGTCAGGGAACAATCCTGCGTATAGAGCTTTTTAAGGAGCCAGCCGGCCACGTCCAGTCATATACCCCCAAAAAAAACCCACGGAACTTTTATCCAGCAAACAAAAATCCGCTGCCCCGCGTCTGGATGGCAGATTGCAGGAGCTATTTAGTATTATCAAACCAGCCCGACTTGGCACTGGTGGCACCATGAGTCTGGTAACCATCCTGCCTATCGTAGCTTTTCAGTAGTCAGCCGGTCACTCCCAGCCATAGGCCCCCAGACAAATACCTCGGCCCGTTTCCCTGGGAAACAAAAGTAAGCTGTCCCGCTTCTGGATGGCAGATTGCAGGAGCCACTTGGTACTATCAAACCAGCCCAACTTGTTCCCAGACCCAAGGTGGCACCAGTGCCAAGTGGGGCTGGTTTGATGGTGCAACGTGGCTCCTGCAATCTGCCATCCAAAAGCGGGGCAGCTTACTTTTGTTTGCCAGGGAAACGGGCCGAGGTTTGTGTCTGGGGGTCTATGGCTGGGAGTGACCGGCTGGCTCCTGAAAAGCTACGATAGGCAGGATGGTTCCCAGACAAGAGGTGCCACCAGTGCCAAGTTGGGCTGGTTTGATAGTACCAAGTGGCTCCTGCAATCTGCCATCAAAAAGTTGGCAGGCGAGTTTTGTTTTCCAGGGAAAAGCGCCGTAGTTTTTGTTTGGGGGCCTGTGGCCCAGAGTGGCCGGGTGGCTTCTTAGAATCCACGATACGCAGGATGGTTCCTAGACCCAAGGTGGCACCAGTGCCAAGTCGGGCTGGTTTGACACAACCAAGTGGCTCCTGCAATCTGCCATCCAGAATCGGGGCAGCTTAATTTTGTTTGCCAGGGAAACGGTCCGAGGTTTGTGTCTGGGAGCCTATGGCTGGGAGTGACCGGCTGGCTCCTGAAATGCTACAATAGGCAGGATGGTTCCCAGACCCATAGTGGCACCAGTGCCAAGTTGGGATGATTTGATAGTACCAAGTGGCTCCTGCAATCTGCCATCAAAAAGTTGGCAGGCGAATTTTGTTTTCCAGGGAAAAGCGCCGTTGTTTGTGTTTGGGGGCCTGTGGCTGGGAGTGGCCGGCTGGCTCCTTAGAATCCACGATATGCAGGATTGTTCCCAGACCCAAGGTGGCACCAGTGCCAAGTCGGGCTGGTTTGATGGTGCAAAGTGGCTCCGGCAATCTGCCATCCAGACGCGGGGCAGCGGATTTTTGTTTCCAAGAGAAATGGTCCGTGGTTTGTTTTTGGGGGTTTATGGCTGGGCGTGGCCGGCTGGCTCCTTAAAAAGCTCGATATGCAGGATGGTTCCCTGACACAAGGTGGCACCAGTGCCACGTCGGGCGGTTTTCGTAGTACAAAGTGCGTCCTAAAATTTGCCATCCAGAAGAGGGGCAGTTGAGTATTGTTTGCCAGAGAAAAGGGCCGTGGTTTGTTTTTGGGGGCATATGGCTGAGAGTGGCCGGCTGGCTCCTGAAAAGCTACGATAGGCAGGATGTTTACCAGACCCATGGTGGCACCAGTGCCAAGTTGGGCTGATTTGATAGTACCAAGTGGCTCCTGCAATCTGCCATCCAGAATCGGAGTAGCTTACTTTTGTTTTCCAGGGAAACGGGCCGAGGTTTGTGTCTGGGGGTCTATGGTTGGGAGTGGCCGGCTGGCTCCTTAGAAACCACGATACGCAGCATGGTTCCCAGACAAGAGGTGCCACCAGTGCCAAGTTGGGCTGGTTTGATACTACCAAGTGGCTGCTGCAATCTGCCATCCAGAAGCGGGGCAGCTTACTTTTGTTTGCCAGGGAAACGGACCGTTGTTTGTGTTTGGGGGCCTATGGCTGGGAATGACCGGCTGGCTCCATAAAATCCACGATACGCAGGATGGTTCCCAGACCAGAGGTGGCACCAGTGCCAAGTCGGGCTGGTTTGATAGTACCAAGTGGCTCCTGCAATCTGCCATCCAGAAGCGGGGCAGCTTACTTTTGTTTGCCAGGGAAACGGGCCGAGGTTTGTATCTCGGGGCCTATGGCAGGGAGTGACCGGCTGGCTCCTGAAAAGCTACGATAGGCAGGATGGTGACCAGACCCATGGTGGCACCAGTGCCAAGTTGGGCTGGTTTGATAGTAACAAGTGGTTCCTGCAATCTGCCATCAAAATGTTGGCAGGCGAGTTTTGTTTTCCAGGGAAAAGCGCCGTTGTTTTTGTTTGGGGGCCTGTGGCTGGGAGTGGCCGGCTGGATGCTTAGAATCCACGATACGCAGGATGGTTCCCAGACCTGACGTGGCACCAGTGCCAAGTCGGGCTGGTTTGATACTACCTAGTGGATCCTGCAATCTGCCATCCAGAAGCGGGACAGCTTACTTTTTTTTGTCAGGGAAACCGGCTGAGCTTTGTGTCACGGGGCCTATTGCTGGGAGTGACCGTCTAGATCCTGAAAAGCTACGATAGGCAGGATGGTGACCAGACCCATGGTGGCACCAGTGCCAAGTTGGGCTGGTTTGATAGTACCAAGTGGCTCCTGCAATCTGCCATCAAAAAGTTGGCAGGCGAGTTTGTTATCCAGGGAAAAGCGCCGTTGTTTGTGTTTGGGGGCCTGTGACTGGGAGTGGCCGGCTGGCTCCTTAGAATCCACGATCGGGAGGATGGTTCCCAGACCTGAGGTGGCACCAGTGCCAAGTCGGGCTAGTTTGATGGTGCAAAGTGGCTCCTGCAATCTGCCATCCAGAAGCGGGGCAGCTTACTTTTGTTTGCCAGGGAAACGGGCCGAGGTTTGTGTCTGGGGGCCTATGGCTGGGAGTGACCGGCTGGCTCCTGAAAAGCTACGATAGGCAGGATGGTGACCAGACCCATGGTGGCACCAGTGCCAAGTTGGGCTGGTTTGATAGTACCAAGTGGCTCCTGCAATCTGCCATCAAAATGTTGGCAGGCGAGTTTTGTTTTCCAGGGAAAAGCGCCGTTGTTTTTGTTTGGGGGCCTGTGGCTGGGAGTGGCCGGCTGGCTCCTTAGAATCCACGATACGCAGGATGGTTCCCAGACCAGAGGTGGCACCAGTGCCAAGTCGGGCTGGTTTGATAGTACCAAGTGCGTACTGCAATCTGCCATCCAGAAGCGGGGCAGCTTACTTTTGTTTGCCAGGGAAACGGGCCGAGGTTTGTGTCTGGGGGCCTATGGCTGGGAGTGACCGGCTGGCTCCTGAAAAGCTACGATAGGCAGGATGGTGACCAGACCCATGGTGGCACCACTGTCAAGTTGGGCTGGTTTGATAGTACCAAGTGGCTCCGGCAATCTGCCATCAAAATTTGGCAGGCGAGTTTTGTTTTCCAGTGAATAGCGACCTTGTTTGTGTTTGGGGGCCTATGGCAGGGAGTGACCGGCTGGCTAATTAGAATCCATGGTACGCAGCATGGTTCCCAAACCTGAGGTGGCACCAGTGCCAAGTCGGGCTAGTTTGATGGTGCAAAGTGGCTCCTGCAATCTGCCATCCAGAAGCGGGGCAGCTTACTTTTGTTTGCCAGGGAAACGGGCCGAGGTTTGTGTCTGGGGGCCTATGGCTGGGAGTGACCGGCTGGCTCCTGAAAAGCTACGATAGGCAGGATGGTGACCAGACCCATGGTGGCACCAGTGCCAAGTTGGGCTGGTTTGATAGTACCAAGTGGCTCCTGCAATCTGCCATCAAAAAGTTGGCAGGCGAGTTTTGTTTTCCAGGGAAAAGCGCCGTTGTTTGTGTTTGGGGGCCTGTGGCTGGGAGTGGCCGGCTGGCTGCTTAGAATCCACGATACGCAGGATGGTTCCCAGACCAGAGGTGGCACCAGTGCCAAGTTGGGCTGGTTTGATACTACCTAGTGGATCCTGCAATCTGCCATCCAGAAGCGGGACAGCTTACTTTTGTTTGCCAGGGAAACGGGCAGAGCTTTGTGTCTGGGGGCCTATGACTGGGAGTGACCGTCTAGGTCCTGAAAAGCTACGATAGGCAGGATGGTGACCAGACCCATGGTGGCACCAGTGCCAAGTTGGGCTGGTTTGATAGTACCAAGTGGCTCCTGCAATCTGCCATCAAAAAGTTGGCAGGCGAGTTTTGTTTTCCAGGGAAAAGCGCCGTTGTTTTTGTTTGGGGGCCTATGGCTGGGAGTGGCCGGCTGGCTCCTTAGAATCCACGATACGCAGGATGGTTCCCAGACCAGAGGTGGCACCAGTGCCAAGTCGGGCTGGTTTGATAGTACCAAGTGCGTACTGCAATCTGCCATCCAGAAGCGGGGCAGCTTACTTTTGTTTGCCAGGGAAACGGGCCGAGGTTTGTGTCTGGGGGCCTATGGCTGGGAGTGACCGGCTGGCTCCTGAAAAGCTACGATAGGCAGGATGGTGACCAGACCCATGGTGGCACCAGTGCCAAGTTGGGCTGGTTTGATAGTACCAAGTGGCTCCGGCAATCTGCCATCAAAAAGTTGGCAGGCGAGTTTTGTTTTCCAGCGAATAGCGCCCTTGTTTGTGTTTGGGGGCCTATGGCAGGGAGTGACCGGCTGGCTAATTAGAATCCACGATACGCAGCATGGTTCCCAGACCTGAGGTGGCACCAGTGCCAAGTCGGGCTAGTTTGATGGTGCAAAGTGGCTCCTGCAATCTGCCATCCAGAAGCGGGGCAGCTTACTTTTGTTTGCCAGGGAAACGGGCCGAGGTTTGTGTCTGGGGGCCTATGGCTGGGAGTGACCGGCTGGCTCCTGAAAAGCTACGATAGGCAGGATGGTGACCAGACCCATGGTGGCACCAGTGCCAAGTTGGGCTGGTTTGATAGTACCAAGTGGCTCCTGCAATCTGCCATCAAAAAGTTGGCAGGCGAGTTTTGTTTTCCAGGGAAAAGCGCCGTTGTTTGTGTTTGGGGGCCTGTGGCTGGGAGTGGCCGGCTGGCTGCTTAGAATCCACGATACGCAGGATGGTTCCCAGACCAGAGGTGGCACCAGTGCCAAGTCGGGCCAGTTTGATACTACCAAGTGGATCCTGCAATCTGCCATCCAGAAGCGGGACAGCTTACTTTTGTTTGCCAGGGAAACGGGCAGAGCTTTGTGTCTGGGGGCCTATGGCTGGGAGTGACCGTCTAGGTCCTGAAAAGCTACGATAGGCAGGATGGTGACCAGACCCATGGTGGCACCAGTGCCAAGTTGGGCTGGTTTGATAGTACCAAGTGGCTCCTGCAATCTGCCATCAAAATGTTGGCAGGCGAGTTTTGTTTTCCAGGGAAAAGCGCCGTTGTTTGTGTTTGGGGGCCTGTGGCTGGGAGTGGCCAGCTTCTAATTGGAATCCACGATACGCCGGATGGTTCCCAGACCTGAGGTGGCACCAGTGACAAGTCGGGCCAGTTTGATGGTGCAAAGTGGCTCCTGCAATCTGCCATCCAGAAGCGGGGCAGCTTACTTTTGTTTTCCAGGGAAAAGGGCCGAGGTTTTCTCTGGGGGCCTATGGCTGGGAGTGACCGGCTGGCGCCTGAACAGCTACGATAGGCAGGATGGTTCCAAGACCCATGGTGGCACCAGTGCCATGTTGGGCTGATTTGATAGTACCAAGTGGCTCCTGCAATCTGCCATCAAAATGTTGGCAGGCGAGTTTTGTTTTCCAGGGAAAAGCGCCGTTGTTTGTGTTTGGGGGCCTGTGGCTGGGAGTGGCCAGCTTGCTAATTGGAATCCACGATACGCAGGATGGTTCCCAGACCAGAGGTGGCACCAGTGCCAAGTCGGGCTGGTTTGATAGTACCAAGTGCGTCCTGCAATCTGCCATCCACAAGCGGCGCCGCTTAGTTTTGTTTGCCACGGAAACGGGCCGAGGTTTGTGTCTGGGGGCCTATGGCTGGGAGTGACCGGCTAGGTCCTGAAAATCTACGATAGGCAGGATGGTGACCAGACCCATGGTGGCACCAGTGCCAAGTTGGGCTGGTTTGATAGTACCAAGTTGCTCCGGCAATCTGCCATCAAAATTTGGCAGGCGAGTTTTGTTTTCCAGGGAAAAGCGCCGCTGTTTGTGTTTGAGGGCCTGTGGCTGGGAGTGTCCGGCTGGCTCCTTAGAATCCACGATACGCAGGATGGTTCCCAGACCTGAGGTGGCACCAGTGCCAAGTCGGGCTAGTTTGATGGTGCAAAGTGGCTCCTGCAATCTGCCATCCAGAAGCGGGGCAGCTTACTTTTTTTTGCCAGGGAAACGGGCCGAGGTTTGTGTCTGGGGTCTATGGCTGGGAGTGACCGGCTGGCTCCTGAAAAGCTACGATAGGCAGGATGGTGACCAGACCCATGGTGGCACCAGTGCCAAGTTGGGCTGGTTTGATAGTACCAAGTGGCTCCGGCAATCTGCCATCAAAAAGTTGGCAAGCGAGTTTTGTTTTCCAGGGAAAAGCGCCGATGTTTGTGTTTGGGGGCCTGTGGCTGGGAGTGGCCGGCTGGCTCCTTAGAATCCACGATACGCAGGATGGTTCCCAGACCTGAGGTAGCACCAGTGCCAAGTCGGGCTGGTTTGATAGTACCAAGTGCGTCCTGCAATCTGCCATCCAGAAGCGGGGCAGCTTACTTTTGTTTGCCAGGGAAACGGGCCGAGGTTTGTGTCTGGGGGCCTATGGCTGGGAGTGACCGGCTGGCTCCTGAAAAGCTACGATAGGCAGGATGGTGACCAGACCCATGGTGGCACCAGTGCCAAGTTGGGCTGGTTTGATAGTACCAAGTGGCTCCTGCAATCTGCCATCAAAAGTTGGCAGGCGAGTTTTGTTTTCCAGGGAAAAGCGCCGTTGTTTGTGTCTGCGGGCCTGTGGCTGGAGTGGCCGGCTGGCTCCTTTAAACACACGATACGCCGGATGGTTCCCAGACCCAAGTTGGCACCAGTGCCAAGTTGGGCTGGTTTGATAGTACCAAGTGGTTCCTGCAATCTGCAATCAAAATGTTGGCAGGCGAGTTTTGTTTTCCAGGGAAAAGCGCCGATGTTTTTTTTTGGGGGCCTGTGGCTGGGAGTGGCCGGCTGGCTCCTTAGAATCCAAGATACGCAGGATGGTTCCCAGACCAGAGGTGGCACCAGTACCAAGTCGGGCTGGTTTGATAATAACAAGTGGATCCTGAAATCTGCCATCCAGAAGCGGGGCAGCTTACTTTTGTTTGCCAGGGAAACGGGCCGAGCTTTGTGTCTGGGGGCCTATGGCTGGGAGTGACCGGCTGGCTCCTGAAAAGCTACGAAAGGCAGGATGGTGACCAGACCCATGGTGTCAGCAGTGCCAAGTTGGGCTGGTTTGATAGTACCAAGTGGCTCCTGCAATCTGCCATCAAAAAGTTGGCAGGCGAGTTTTGTTTTCCAGGGAAAAGCGCCGTTGTTTGTGTTTGGGGGCCTGTGGCTGGGAGTGGCCGTCTTGCTAATTGGAATCCACGATACGCAGGAGGGTTCCCAGACCTGAGGTGGCACCAGTGACAAGTCGGGCCAGTTTGATGGTGCAAAGTGGCTCCTGCAATCTGCCATCCAGAAGCGGGGCAGCTTACTTTTGTTTGCCAGGGAAACGGGCCGAGGTTTGTGTCTGGGTTCCTATGGCTGGGAGTGACCGGCTGGCACCTGAAAAGCTACGATAGGCAGGATGGTGACCAGATCCATGGTGGCACCAGTGCCAAGTTGGGCTGATTTGATAGTACCAAGTGGCTCCTGCAATCTGCCATCAAAAATTTGGCAGGCGAGTTTTGTTTTCCAGGGAAAAGCGCCGTTGTTTGTATTTGGGGGCCTGTGGCTGGGAGTGGCCCGCTGGCTCCTTAGAATCCACGATACGCAGGATGGTTCCCAGACCCAAGGTGGCACCATTTCCAAGTCGGGCTGGTTTGATAGTACCAAGTGCGTACTGCAATCTGCCATCCAGAAGCGGGGCAGCTTACTTTTGTTTGCCAGGGAAACGGGCCGAGGTTTTTGTCTGGGGGCCTATGGCTGGGAGTGACCGGCTGGCTCCTGAAAAGCTACGATACGCAGGATGGTGACCAGACCCATGGTGGCACCAGTGCCAAGTTGGGCTGATTTGATAGTACCAAGTGGCTCCTGCAATCTGCCATCAAAAAGTTGGCAGGCGAGTTTTGTTTTCCAGGGAAAAGCGCCGTTGTTTGTGTTTGGGGGCCTGTGGCTGGGAGTGGCCAGCTGGCTCCTTAGAATCCACGATACGCAGGATGGTTCCCAGACCCAAGGTGGCACCAGTGCCAAGTTGGGCTGGTTTGATAGTACCAAGTGTCTCCTGCAATCTGCCATCCAGAAGCAGGGCAGCTTACTTTTGTTTGCCAGAGAAATAGGCCTAGGTTTTTGTTTGGGGGCCTGTGGCTAGGAGTGGCCGGCTGGCTCCTAAGAATCCACGATACGCAGGATGTTTCCCAGACCCAAGGTGGCACCAGTGCCAAGTCGGGCTGGTTTGATAGTACCAAGTGGCTCCTGCAAACTCCATCAAAAAGTTGGCAGGCGTGTTTTGTTTTCCAGGGAACAGCGCCGTTGATTTTGTTTGGGGGCCTGTGGCTCAGAGTGGCCGGGTGGCTCCTTAGAATCCACGATACGCAGGATGGTTCCCAGACCCAAGGTGGCACCAGTGCCAAGTCGGGCTGGTTTGATTACACCAAGTGGCTCCTACAATCTGCCATCCAGAAGTGAGGCAGCTAAGTTTTGTTTGCGAGAAAAAAGGGCCGTGGTTTTTGTTGGGGGCCTGTGGCTGGGAGTAGCCGGCTGGCTCCTTAAAATCCACGATAGGCAGGATGGTTCCCAGACCCAAGGTGGCACCAGTGCCAAGTCGGGCTGGTTTGATAGTACCAAGTGGCTCCTGCAATCTGCCATCCAGAAGCGGGGCAGCTGAGTTTTGTTTGCCAGAGAAAAAGGCTGTGGTTTGTGTTTGGGGGCCTGTGGCTGGCAGTGGCCGGCTGGCTCCTGAAAATCCACGATACGCAGCATGGTTCCCAGACCCAAGGTGGCACCAGTGCCAAGTGGGGCTCGTTTGACAGTGTCAAGTGCCTCCTGCAATCTCCCATCCAGAAGCGGGGCAGCTGAGTTTTTTTTGCCAGGGAAACGGACCTTTGTTTTTGATTGGGCTCTGTGGCCGAGAGTGGTCGGCTGTCTCCTGACAATCCACAATACGCAGGATGGTTCCCAGACCCAAGGTGGCACCAGTGCCAAGTCGGGCTGGTTTGATAGTACCAAGTGTCTCCTGCAATCTGCCATCCAGAAGCGGGGCAGCTGAGTTTTGTTTGCCAGAGAAAAGGGCCGTGGGTTGTGTTTGGGGGCATATGGCTGGGAGTGGCCACCTGGCTCCTTAAAATGCACGATACGCCGCATGGTAACCAGGCGCAAGGTGGCACCAGTGCCAAGTCAGGCTGTTTTTGTAGTACCCAGTGGCTCCTGCAATTTGCCATCCAGAAGCGGGGCAGTTGAATTTTGTTTGCTAGAGAAAAGGGCTGTGGTTTGTGTTTGGGGGCCTATGGCTGAGAGTGGCCGGCTGGCCCCTGAAAATCAACGATAGGCAGGATGGTTCCCAGATCCAAGGTGGCACCAGTGCCAAGTAAGGCTGGTTGTATGGTTCAAAGTAACTCCTGCAATCTGCCATCCAGAAGCGGGACAGCTGAGTTTTTTTTGCCAGAGAAAAGGTCCATGGTTTCTTTTTGGGGCATACGGCTGGGAATTGCCGGCTGGCTCCTTAAAATGCTCGATACGCAGGATGGTTCCCAGAGCCAAGGTGGCACCACTGCCAAGTCGGGCTCTTTTTGTAGTACCAAGTGCGTCCTGCAATTTGCCATCCAGAAGAGGGGCAGTTGAGTTTTGTTTGCCAGAGAAAAGGGCCGTTGTTTGTGTTTGGGGGCCTGTGGCTGGGAGTGTTCGGCTGGTTCCTGAATATGTACGATACGCAGGATTGTTCCCAGATCCAAGGTGGCAGCAGTGCCATGTTGTGCTGGTGTGATAGTCCCAAGTGGCTCCTGCAATCTGCCATCCAGAAGTGGGGCAGCTGATTTTTGTTTGCCAGAGGAAAGGTCCGTGGTTTGTTTTTGGGGGCATATGGCTGAGAGTGGCCGGCTGGCCCCTGAAAATCCACGATACACAGGATGGTTCCCAGATCCAAGGTGGCACCTGTGCCAAGTCGGGCTGATTTGATAGTACTAAGTAGCTCCTGCAATCTGCCATCCAGAAGCGGGGCAGCTTACTTTTGTTTGCCAGGGAAACGGGCCGAGGTTTGTGTTTGGGGGCCTATGGCTGAGAGTGACCGGCTGGCTCCTGAAAAGCTACAATAGGCAGGATGGTGACCAGACCCATGGCGGCACCAGTGCCAAGTTGGGCTGGTTTGATAGTACCAAGTGGTTCCTGCAATCTGCCATCCAGAAGCAGGGCAGCTGAGTTTTGTTTGCCAGAGAAAAGGGCCTTGGTTTGTGTTTGGGGGCATATGGCTGGGTGTGGCCAGCTGGCTCCTTAAAATGCACGATATGCAACATGGCTCCCAGACCCAAGGTGGCACAAGTGCCAAGTTGGGCTGGTTTGATAGTACCAAGTGGCTCCTGCAATCTTCCATGATCACGTGGAGAAATACTTTCTGGTTTCAGCCTCATGCTCTTTCTTCTCTCCCTCAACTTCTCTATCACCTCTCATCTGGTTCACATGCGCTGTCTTCAAGGTCCACAGGCTACTTTTCACAGAATCTTCTGGCCTGATGAAGTAAGGATGATGAATAGAACAGAGCTGGGATCTATTTTCCAGTTTGGATAAAATGCATTCTGCACACAAATCCAAGGAGAACGGGCTGCCCCGATGCCCAGAAAATCTTTCACTCCTGCTAGTGTTCTACGTCAACCGCAACTTAGTCTGAAAGAAAAGCTTTTTCTCTGAGAGCATCTGAGAGGTTTGCATGAAGCACTGATATCTGACATATGCAATTTTGAATAGGAGAGGAAAAAGAAAATGGCAAGGAGTTTTTAATTTTAGTGGTTTCAATTTTAATTTCCGTGCACTTTTTCAAAACTTGTCAGCTCAAATGCCCATCAACATCTTTTAGTCATCTGTAAGTCAGTATTCATATAAAATGTGCTTCAAATCCAAAGAATTTCAAATTTGCACTCCAAGCTTCTATGCCTAGATTTATGATTTCCTACACATATTAGATGAAAGGAAGGCCTTTTTTACTGTGGGAGTGCTGGAACACTGGAACAGGTTGCCCAGAGAAGTTGTGGGTGTCCCATCCCTGAAAGTATTCAAGGTCACCCTGGACGGGGCTTGGAGCAGCAACAAAGGAGAAGCTTGATGGTAGAGAAACAAAGTTGGACTATAGAAGAAACTCGGATTGAAGTATAGGATCAAGTTTTCTCTCAGCTCTTGGGGTAAATTCAAAGTTGTACAAAATGACATTTATCTGTGCTATTCACTACTGTAACAGAAAGTTTCATGAAAACTGTACAGAAGATAGTAAATTTTAAAAGAGATAAGAATTACAGCATAAAATCCATGGGATAGGTTACAACATGAGACACTCTCTAAGAGAAAATCTCTGTGTTTCAGCACTTCATCGGGGTAAGATTTCATGAAGTGCCAAAGAAGGCGGCAAAATATCATTCGGGACATTATTTACTGGAATTCAGCCTGGCCATTAGTAGGAACTGCCTTTGAACATATCATGTAGATATACCACACACACTTTCCCTTCACTGAAAAATTACTGTTTACAACAAATAAGCAATTGACGATCAAAATTGATTGAAAGCATCTTAAACATGTCAAGTATTTCATTGTAGATGATCTGTGATCCAAATGCTTCTTCCACCTTCGAGAGGGACAGAAGAATTCTTCCATATCATGATGGTTTAAAATTGTATCAACCAATGTTTTCTGCTGAAAAGATATCATCTATTTTTTTCTATTTTTGGAAGAAAATATTCCTAGACATACAACAGGTGAGAACTAAGTAATTTTAAAGAAACAAATGAAATGAAAATATTCTGTAAATAGAATGAAATGAAAAGCTGTGTTTTAAATAGGAGCTAAATATTAAACAGAATTTTTGTACCAGGCATTTGAATTACTGCACCAGCTCTTTTGCCCATCAAGAGAGGCATTTAGCATTTCAGTCTTTTCCAAGGTGTTCATGATCTGCTATGCTGATCTCTGTGTGTGCCTAGGTGTGTGTGGAGGGGGGGGCATATGAAGGGGAGTGTGTATGTTTGCTTTACAATTGTTGTGGCAGATTCATGCCTCAGCTCCACATTTTGTTTTAAAAAGGTCACACCGAGTGGATATGAAGTTTACTATCAACAAGAGATCGATTCCCAAATCATCCATTTGACTCTCCCTTATAAATCATGTGCTTTGTTGCATATTTTATCAAATATACTTTCAAGCCAGATGGAGGAAGGAGGATGTGGGAATCCCTCCACCATCTTGCAACTTTTATGTAAGTAGGTTTTCAAGAAAATCATCATTTCTCTTTTAAATATGTCTGGAACAGGCATGATGGTAGTGTCAACCTGTTGGAGTTTTTGTTGCTGGAAGAAGTTGTACAAAAGGATTGGTTTTTACATTGACCAGTTACTGAATCAAGCGCAGGAATACATTGGAAATTTAGCTGGGGGTTCCTTTTCCCAGCAGACTACTTCTAGAACGAGCTTGTACACTGAAGCTGACTCTTTTGCTCTCTTTTTGTTTCTTTCCTATTTTCTTGGCTTCTTTGCCACTATCTAGACAATTTTGGAACTTTGTTCCCAACTAAAATGGTTTCAATAGTCTGATTGTGATCATACATTTTTACAAGGAATTTTTAAAATCTTTCCTCGAGTCCAGAAAGTCAAGGACTTAGATCTTTTTCTTCCCTTATCAATATTGCCATGAAATTGATAAATAAAGACCAACTCTTTATTTTTGTTTTTAACCCACGTAGATAATTCCCATCCATTAATCCATTTTGTGGACCAATAGCTGCCATTCTGATGGAAGCTGTCACTTCTTAACAATAGGCATTCTGTGACTATGTTGACAGCACTTTGGGTGAAGATCCTAACTGGTCTTAGATATACATAGGGAGAAATTTGCTCAGCCAGTGTCAGTCTTAAGCATGCGTATCAGAAGATCTTTCTAGAGCTGGGAATTTTCCCATGAAAGGGATTCAGTTAGGGAAGAGACACTTGTGCCAGAGTTTTACATTCTTCTTGAACACTGCTTAAGGAACTTAGATGCCATGTCCATTTGGATCTCTGTCTGCACAGAACTTTGTCATGCCAGTGCTTTGAAATGCATCTTGAAGAGAATTCACTAGCACAGAATGAAAGAGAGTGGAAGGGGTTGGTGGGGCTAACCAGGCCCAACCCCCCTGCCTAAACCAGGATACCTAGAGCCTCTTGCCCAGGATTCTATCTGGGTGTACTTTTAATGTCTTCAAAGATCCAGGCTCCACAATCTTTCTGGGCAGTCTGTGCCGTGGTTCAGTCACCCTGACAGTAAAGAAACATTTACTGATGTTCAAAGGCAATCTCCTGTATTTCAGTGTGTGCCCACTGCCTCTTGTCTTTTCCCTCAGCATCACTGAAAAGACACTGATTCCCTCCCCTTTGCACTATTGCTTCCATATGTATGTGTGATGCCATGTAGAGGTATGTCAAAAACCTCCCTGAAGCCCAGGCAGATAATATTCCCTTCATCTACCAGTCAAGTTGATTCATCAGAGGAGTTTAAAGTGATGTTCAGCATGAAATTCCCCTGAAAAATCATGCTAACTACATTATTTGGTCATCTGTCATGTGCCTGGCAAGGATTTCCAGGAAGAGCTGCTTCATCAACTTCCTGGGGATAAAAAAGAGGCTGGCTGGTTTGTACTATGGCGAGTCCTCTTAATTGCCTTTTTTGAAGATGGGTGTCATTTGCTAACATCCACTCTTTAGCCTCTCTTGTCGTCTACATCTTAGCAAAACGCTTTTCCACTATGTCTGGCTAGGAAAAACTGTGCCAGCACAGAAAACATCTCCCATCGTGTTCTAGAAGTTGCACGGATGTCTGCCAAGTGTTTGGCAGGAAGAAAAGAAAAGTTGTCCAAAACAGCTTCCAATCGAATGTTCCTGTGATTGGAAAAGTCAGGAGAGTGCAAAGGTACTGTTTTCTATCAGTTGGCAAGGTGCGCACACAATCCCAGTGTTGTACAGCTTGCTTCTTCACCTTCCCGAAGCTGCCGCTCTCGCCGGCTGCCGGAGCCCAAGAAGCGGCTTCTTCGCGCAAAGACGATTGTGCCGCTCACAGTGCTCTCCTTAGCGCGGCTTCTGCCGAAAGACGCCCGGCAGCGGCTCTTACCTCCGGAGAGCATCCTACCTTCGTCTTTCGCGTCTTTTGTAGTCTACATCTTAGCAAAACGCTTTTCCACTATGTCTGGCTAGGAAAAACTGTGCCAGCACAGAAAACATCTCCCATCGTGTTCTAGAAGTTGCACGGATGTCTGCCAAGTGTTTGGCAGGAAGAAAAGAAAAGTTGTCCAAAACAGCTTCCAATCGAATGTTCCTGTGATTGGAAAAGTCAGGAGAGTGCAAAGGTACTGTTTTCTATCAGTTGGCAAGGTGCGCACACAATCCCAGTGTTGTACAGCTTGCTTCTTCACCTTCCCGAAGCTGCCGCTCTCGCCGGCTGCCGGAGCCCAAGAAGCGGCTTCTTCGCGCAAAGACGATTGTGCCGCTCACAGTGCTCTCCTTAGCGCGGCTTCTGCCGAAAGACGCCCGGCAGCGGCTCTTACCTCCGGAGAGCATCCTACCTTCGTCTTTCGCGTCTTTTGTAGTCTACATCTTAGCAAAACGCTTTTCCACTATGTCTGGCTAGTAAAAACTGTGCCAGCACAGAAAACATCTCCCATCGTGTTCTAGAAGTTGCACGGATGTCTGCCAAGTGTTTGGCAGGAAGAAAAGAAAAGTTGTCCAAAACAGCTTCCAATCGAATGTTCCTGTGATTGGAAAAGTCAGGAGAGTGCAAAGGTACTGTTTTCTATCAGTTGGCAAGGTGCGCACACAATCCCAGTGTTGTACAGCTTGCTTCTTCACCTTCCCGAAGCTGCCGCTCTCGCCGGCTGCCGGAGCCCAAGAAGCGGCTTCTTCGCGCAAAGACGATTGTGCCGCTCACAGGGCTCTCCTTAGCGCGGCTTCTGCCGAAAGACGCCCGGCAGCGGCTCTTACCTCCGGAGAGCATCCTACCTTCGTCTTTCGCGTCTTTTGTAGTCTACATCTTAGCAAAACGCTTTTCCACTATGTCTGGCTAGGAAAAACTGTGCCAGCACAGAAAACATCTCCCATCGTGTTCTAGAAGTTGCACGGATGTCTGCCAAGTGTTTGGCAGGAAGAAAAGAAAAGTTGTCCAAAACAGCTTCCAATCGAATGTTCCTGTGATTGGAAAAGTCAGGAGAGTGCAAAGGTACTGTTTTCTATCAGTTGGCAAGGTGCGCACACAATCCCAGTGTTGTACAGCTTGCTTCTTCACCTTCCCGAAGCTGCCGCTCTCGCCGGCTGCCGGAGCCCAAGAAGCGGCTTCTTCGCGCAAAGACGATTGTGCCGCTCACAGTGCTCTCCTTAGCGCGGCTTCTGCCGAAAGACGCCCGGCAGCGGCTCTTACCTCCGGAGAGCATCCTACCTTCGTCTTTCGCGTCTTTTGTAGTCTACATCTTAGCAAAACGCTTTTCCACTATGTCTGGCTAGGAAAAACTGTGCCAGCACAGAAAACATCTCCCATCGTGTTCTAGAAGTTGCACGGATGTCTGCCAAGTGTTTGGCAGGAAGAAAAGAAAAGTTGTCCAAAACAGCTTCCAATCGAATGTTCCTGTGATTGGAAAAGTCAGGAGAGTGCAAAGGTACTGTTTTCTATCAATTGGCAAGGTGCGCACACAATCCCAGTGTTGTACAGCTTGCTTCTTCACCTTCCCGAAGCTGCCGCTCTCGCCGGCTGCCGGAGCCCAAGAAGCGGCTTCTTCGCGCAAAGACGATTGTGCCGCTCACAGTGCTCTCCTTAGCGCGGCTTCTGCCGAAAGACGCCCGGCAGCGGCTCTTACCTCCGGAGAGCATCCTACCTTCGTCTTTCGCGTCTTTTGTAGTCTACATCTTAGCAAAACGCTTTTCCACTATGTCTGGCTAGTAAAAACTGTGCCAGCACAGAAAACATCTCCCATCGTGTTCTAGAAGTTGCACGGATGTCTGCCAAGTGTTTGGCAGGAAGAAAAGAAAAGTTGTCCAAAACAGCTTCCAATCGAATGTTCCTGTGATTGGAAAAGTCAGGAGAGTGCAAAGGTACTGTTTTCTATCAGTTGGCAAGGTGCGCACACAATCCCAGTGTTGTACAGCTTGCTTCTTCACCTTCCCGAAGCTGC
>NC_086194.1:64190968-64276440 GCF_035770615.1 Melospiza melodia melodia | reverse complement strand
GCAGAAGCCGCGCTAAGGAGAGCACTGTGAGCGGCACAATCGTCTTTGCGCGAAGAAGCCGCTTCTTGGGCTCCGGCAGCCGGCGAGAGCGGCAGCTTCGGGAAGGTGAAGAAGCAAGCTGTACAACACTGGGATTGTGTGCGCACCTTGCCAACTGATAGAAAACAGTACCTTTGCACTCTCCTGACTTTTCCAATCACAGGAACATTCGATTGGAAGCTGTTTTGGACAACTTTTCTTTTCTTCCTGCCAAACACTTGGCAGACATCCGTGCAACTTCTAGAACACGATGGGAGATGTTTTCTGTGCTGGCACAGTTTTTCCTAGCCAGACATAGTGGAAAAGCGTTTTGCTAAGATGTAGACTACAAAAGACGCGAAAGACGAAGGTAGGATGCTCTCCGGAGGTAAGAGCCGCTGCCGGGCGTCTTTCGGCAGAAGCCGCGCTAAGGAGAGCCCTGTGAGCGGCACAATCGTCTTTGCGCGAAGAAGCCGCTTCTTGGGCTCCGGCAGCCGGCGAGAGCGGCAGCTTCGGGAAGGTGAAGAAGCAAGCTGTACAACACTGGGATTGTGTGCGCACCTTGCCAACTGATAGAAAACAGTACCTTTGCACTCTCCTGACTTTTCCAATCACAGGAACATTCGATTGGAAGCTGTTTTGGACAACTTTTCTTTTCTTCCTGCCAAACACTTGGCAGACATCCGTGCAACTTCTAGAACACGATGGGAGATGTTTTCTGTGCTGGCACAGTTTTTACTAGCCAGACATAGTGGAAAAGCGTTTTGCTAAGATGTAGACTACAAAAGACGCGAAAGACGAAGGTAGGATGCTCTCCGGAGGTAAGAGCCGCTGCCGGGCGTCTTTCGGCAGAAGCCGCGCTAAGGAGAGCACTGTGAGCGGCACAATCGTCTTTGCGCGAAGAAGCCGCTTCTTGGGCTCCGGCAGCCGGCGAGAGCGGCAGCTTCGGGAAGGTGAAGAAGCAAGCTGTACAACACTGGGATTGTGTGCGCACCTTGCCAACTGATAGAAAACAGTACCTTTGCACTCTCCTGACTTTTCCAATCACAGGAACATTCGATTGGAAGCTGTTTTGGACAACTTTTCTTTTCTTCCTGCCAAACACTTGGCAGACATCCGTGCAACTTCTAGAACACGATGGGAGATGTTTTCTGTGCTGGCACAGTTTTTCCTAGCCAGACATAGTGGAAAAGCGTTTTGCTAAGATGTAGACTACAAAAGACGCGAAAGACGAAGGTAGGATGCTCTCCGGAGGTAAGAGCCGCTGCCGGGCGTCTTTCGGCAGAAGCCGCGCTAAGGAGAGCCCTGTGAGCGGCACAATCGTCTTTGCGCGAAGAAGCCGCTTCTTGGGCTCCGGCAGCCGGCGAGAGCGGCAGCTTCGGGAAGGTGAAGAAGCAAGCTGTACAACACTGGGATTGTGTGCGCACCTTGCCAACTGATAGAAAACAGTACCTTTGCACTCTCCTGACTTTTCCAATCACAGGAACATTCGATTGGAAGCTGTTTTGGACAACTTTTCTTTTCTTCCTGCCAAACACTTGGCAGACATCCGTGCAACTTCTAGAACACGATGGGAGATGTTTTCTGTGCTGGCACAGTTTTTCCTAGCCAGACATAGTGGAAAAGCGTTTTGCTAAGATGTAGACTACAAAAGACGCGAAAGACGAAGGTAGGATGCTCTCCGGAGGTAAGAGCCGCTGCCGGGCGTCTTTCGGCAGAAGCCGCGCTAAGGAGAGCACTGTGAGCGGCACAATCGTCTTTGCGCGAAGAAGCCGCTTCTTGGGCTCCGGCAGCCGGCGAGAGCGGCAGCTTCGGGAAGGTGAAGAAGCAAGCTGTACAACACTGGGATTGTGTGCGCACCTTGCCAACTGATAGAAAACAGTACCTTTGCACTCTCCTGACTTTTCCAATCACAGGAACATTCGATTGGAAGCTGTTTTGGACAACTTTTCTTTTCTTCCTGCCAAACACTTGGCAGACATCCGTGCAACTTCTAGAACACGATGGGAGATGTTTTCTGTGCTGGCACAGTTTTTCCTAGCCAGACATAGTGGAAAAGCGTTTTGCTAAGATGTAGACTACAAAAGACGCGAAAGACGAAGGTAGGATGCTCTCCGGAGGTAAGAGCCGCTGCCGGGCGTCTTTCGGCAGAAGCCGCGCTAAGGAGAGCACTGTGAGCGGCACAATCGTCTTTGCGCGAAGAAGCCGCTTCTTGGGCTCCGGCAGCCGGCGAGAGCGGCAGCTTCGGGAAGGTGAAGAAGCAAGCTGTACAACACTGGGATTGTGTGCGCACCTTGCCAACTGATAGAAAACAGTACCTTTGCACTCTCCTGACTTTTCCAATCACAGGAACATTCGATTGGAAGCTGTTTTGGACAACTTTTCTTTTCTTCCTGCCAAACACTTGGCAGACATCCGTGCAACTTCTAGAACACGATGGGAGATGTTTTCTGTGCTGGCACAGTTTTTCCTAGCCAGACATAGTGGAAAAGCGTTTTGCTAAGATGTAGACTACAAAAGACGCGAAAGACGAAGGTAGGATGCTCTCCGGAGGTAAGAGCCGCTGCCGGGCGTCTTTCGGCAGAAGCCGCGCTAAGGAGAGCCCTGTGAGCGGCACAATCGTCTTTGCGCGAAGAAGCCGCTTCTTGGGCTCCGGCAGCCGGCGAGAGCGGCAGCTTCGGGAAGGTGAAGAAGCAAGCTGTACAACACTGGGATTGTGTGCGCACCTTGCCAACTGATAGAAAACAGTACCTTTGCACTCTCCTGACTTTTCCAATCACAGGAACATTCGATTGGAAGCTGTTTTGGACAACTTTTCTTTTCTTCCTGCCAAACACTTGGCAGACATCCGTGCAACTTCTAGAACACGATGGGAGATGTTTTCTGTGCTGGCACAGTTTTTACTAGCCAGACATAGTGGAAAAGCGTTTTGCTAAGATGTAGACTACAAAAGACGCGAAAGACGAAGGTAGGATGCTCTCCGGAGGTAAGAGCCGCTGCCGGGCGTCTTTCGGCAGAAGCCGCGCTAAGGAGAGCACTGTGAGCGGCACAATCGTCTTTGCGCGAAGAAGCCGCTTCTTGGGCTCCGGCAGCCGGCGAGAGCGGCAGCTTCGGGAAGGTGAAGAAGCAAGCTGTACAACACTGGGATTGTGTGCGCACCTTGCCAACTGATAGAAAACAGTACCTTTGCACTCTCCTGACTTTTCCAATCACAGGAACATTCGATTGGAAGCTGTTTTGGACAACTTTTCTTTTCTTCCTGCCAAACACTTGGCAGACATCCGTGCAACTTCTAGAACACGATGGGAGATGTTTTCTGTGCTGGCACAGTTTTTCCTAGCCAGACATAGTGGAAAAGCGTTTTGCTAAGATGTAGACTACAAAAGACGCGAAAGACGAAGGTAGGATGCTCTCCGGAGGTAAGAGCCGCTGCCGGGCGTCTTTCGGCAGAAGCCGCGCTAAGGAGAGCACTGTGAGCGGCACAATCGTCTTTGCGCGAAGAAGCCGCTTCTTGGGCTCCGGCAGCCGGCGAGAGCGGCAGCTTCGGGAAGGTGAAGAAGCAAGCTGTACAACACTGGGATTGTGTGCGCACCTTGCCAACTGATAGAAAACAGTACCTTTGCACTCTCCTGACTTTTCCAATCACAGGAACATTCGATTGGAAGCTGTTTTGGACAACTTTTCTTTTCTTCCTGCCAAACACTTGGCAGACATCCGTGCAACTTCTAGAACACGATGGGAGATGTTTTCTGTGCTGGCACAGTTTTTCCTAGCCAGACATAGTGGAAAAGCGTTTTGCTAAGATGTAGACTACAAAAGACGCGAAAGACGAAGGTAGGATGCTCTCCGGAGGTAAGAGCCGCTGCCGGGCGTCTTTCGGCAGAAGCCGCGCTAAGGAGAGCACTGTGAGCGGCACAATCGTCTTTGCGCGAAGAAGCCGCTTCTTGGGCTCCGGCAGCCGGCGAGAGCGGCAGCTTCGGGAAGGTGAAGAAGCAAGCTGTACAACACTGGGATTGTGTGCGCACCTTGCCAACTGATAGAAAACAGTACCTTTGCACTCTCCTGACTTTTCCAATCACAGGAACATTCGATTGGAAGCTGTTTTGGACAACTTTTCTTTTCTTCCTGCCAAACACTTGGCAGACATCCGTGCAACTTCTAGAACACGATGGGAGATGTTTTCTGTGCTGGCACAGTTTTTCCTAGCCAGACATAGTGGAAAAGCGTTTTGCTAAGATGTAGACTACAAAAGACGCGAAAGACGAAGGTAGGATGCTCTCCGGAGGTAAGAGCCGCTGCCGGGCGTCTTTCGGCAGAAGCCGCGCTAAGGAGAGCCCTGTGAGCGGCACAATCGTCTTTGCGCGAAGAAGCCGCTTCTTGGGCTCCGGCAGCCGGCGAGAGCGGCAGCTTCGGGAAGGTGAAGAAGCAAGCTGTACAACACTGGGATTGTGTGCGCACCTTGCCAACTGATAGAAAACAGTACCTTTGCACTCTCCTGACTTTTCCAATCACAGGAACATTCGATTGGAAGCTGTTTTGGACAACTTTTCTTTTCTTCCTGCCAAACACTTGGCAGACATCCGTGCAACTTCTAGAACACGATGGGAGATGTTTTCTGTGCTGGCACAGTTTTTCCTAGCCAGACATAGTGGAAAAGCGTTTTGCTAAGATGTAGACTACAAAAGACGCGAAAGACGAAGGTAGGATGCTCTCCGGAGGTAAGAGCCGCTGCCGGGCGTCTTTCGGCAGAAGCCGCGCTAAGGAGAGCCCTGTGAGCGGCACAATCGTCTTTGCGCGAAGAAGCCGCTTCTTGGGCTCCGGCAGCCGGCGAGAGCGGCAGCTTCGGGAAGGTGAAGAAGCAAGCTGTACAACACTGGGATTGTGTGCGCACCTTGCCAACTGATAGAAAACAGTACCTTTGCACTCTCCTGACTTTTCCAATCACAGGAACATTCGATTGGAAGCTGTTTTGGACAACTTTTCTTTTCTTCCTGCCAAACACTTGGCAGACATCCGTGCAACTTCTAGAACACGATGGGAGATGTTTTCTGTGCTGGCACAGTTTTTCCTAGCCAGACATAGTGGAAAAGCTTTTTGCCGAGGTGTAGATGAGAAGAGGAGCTAAAGACGAAGGTAGGATGCTCTCCGGAGGTAAGAGCCGCTGCCGGGCGTCTTTCGGCAGAAGCCGCGCTAAGGAGAGCCCTGTGAGCGGCACAATCGTCTTTGCGCGAAGAAGCCGCTTCTTGGGCTCCGGCAGCCGGCGAGAGCGGCAGCTTCGGGAAGGTGAAGAAGCAAGCTGTACAACACTGGGATTGTGTGCGCACCTTGCCAACTGATAGAAAACAGTACCTTTGCACTCTCCTGACTTTTCCAATCACAGGAACATTCGATTGGAAGCTGTTTTGGACAACTTTTCTTTTCTTCCTGCCAAACACTTGGCAGACATCCGTGCAACTTCTAGAACACGATGGGAGATGTTTTCTGTGCTGGCACAGTTTTTCCTAGCCAGACATAGTGGAAAAGCGTTTTGCTAAGATGTAGACGACAAGAGAGGCTAAAGAGTGGATGTTAGCAAATGACACCCATCTTCAAAAAAGGCAATTAAGAGGACTCGCCATAGTACAAACCAGCCAGCCTCTTTTTTATCCCCAGGAAGTTGATGAAGCAGCTCTTCCTGGAAATCCTTGCCAGGCACATGACAGATGACCAAATAATGTAGTTAGCATGATTTTTCAGGGGAATTTCATGCTGAACATCACTTTAAACTCCTCTGATGAATCAACTTGACTGGTAGATGAAGGGAATATTATCTGCCTGGGCTTCAGGGAGGTTTTTGACATACCTCTACATGGCATCACACATACATATGGAAGCAATAGTGCAAAGGGGAGGGAATCAGTGTCTTTTCAGTGATGCTGAGGGAAAAGACAAGAGGCAGTGGGCACACACTGAAATACAGGAGATTGCCTTTGAACATCAGTAAATGTTTCTTTACTGTCAGGGTGACTGAACCACGGCACAGACTGCCCAGAAAGATTGTGGAGCCTGGATCTTTGAAGACATTAAAAGTACACCCAGATAGAATCCTGGGCAAGAGGCTCTAGGTATCCTGGTTTAGGCAGGGGGGTTGGGCCTGGTTAGCCCCACCAACCCCTTCCACTCTCTTTCATTCTGTGCTAGTGAATTCTCTTCAAGATGCATTTCAAAGCACTGGCATGACAAAGTTCTGTGCAGACAGAGATCCAAATGGACATGGCATCTAAGTTCCTTAAGCAGTGTTCAAGAAGAATGTAAAACTCTGGCACAAGTGTCTCTTCCCTAACTGAATCCCTTTCATGGGAAAATTCCCAGCTCTAGAAAGATCTTCTGATACGCATGCTTAAGACTGACACTGGCTGAGCAAATTTCTCCCTATGTATATCTAAGACCAGTTAGGATCTTCACCCAAAGTGCTGTCAACATAGTCACAGAATGCCTATTGTTAAGAAGTGACAGCTTCCATCAGAATGGCAGCTATTGGTCCACAAAATGGATTAATGGATGGGAATTATCTACGTGGGTTAAAAACAAAAATAAAGAGTTGGTCTTTATTTATCAATTTCATGGCAATATTGATAAGGGAAGAAAAAGATCTAAGTCCTTGACTTTCTGGACTCGAGGAAAGATTTTAAAAATTCCTTGTAAAAATGTATGATCACAATCAGACTATTGAAACCATTTTAGTTGGGAACAAAGTTCCAAAATTGTCTAGATAGTGGCAAAGAAGCCAAGAAAATAGGAAAGAAACAAAAAGAGAGCAAAAGAGTCAGCTTCAGTGTACAAGCTCGTTCTAGAAGTAGTCTGCTGGGAAAAGGAACCCCCAGCTAAATTTCCAATGTATTCCTGCGCTTGATTCAGTAACTGGTCAATGTAAAAACCAATCCTTTTGTACAACTTCTTCCAGCAACAAAAACTCCAACAGGTTGACACTACCATCATGCCTGTTCCAGACATATTTAAAAGAGAAATGATGATTTTCTTGAAAACCTACTTACATAAAAGTTGCAAGATGGTGGAGGGATTCCCACATCCTCCTTCCTCCATCTGGCTTGAAAGTATATTTGATAAAATATGCAACAAAGCACATGATTTATAAGGGAGAGTCAAATGGATGATTTGGGAATCGATCTCTTGTTGATAGTAAACTTCATATCCACTCGGTGTGACCTTTTTAAAACAAAATGTGGAGCTGAGGCATGAATCTGCCACAACAATTGTAAAGCAAACATACACACTCCCCTTCATATGCCCCCCCCTCCACACACACCTAGGCACACACAGAGATCAGCATAGCAGATCATGAACACCTTGGAAAAGACTGAAATGCTAAATGCCTCTCTTGATGGGCAAAAGAGCTGGTGCAGTAATTCAAATGCCTGGTACAAAAATTCTGTTTAATATTTAGCTCCTATTTAAAACACAGCTTTTCATTTCATTCTATTTACAGAATATTTTCATTTCATTTGTTTCTTTAAAATTACTTAGTTCTCACCTGTTGTATGTCTAGGAATATTTTCTTCCAAAAATAGAAAAAAATAGATGATATCTTTTCAGCAGAAAACATTGGTTGATACAATTTTAAACCATCATGATATGGAAGAATTCTTCTGTCCCTCTCGAAGGTGGAAGAAGCATTTGGATCACAGATCATCTACAATGAAATACTTGACATGTTTAAGATGCTTTCAATCAATTTTGATTGTCAATTGCTTATTTGTTGTAAACAGTAATTTTTCAGTGAAGGGAAAGTGTGTGTGGTATATCTACATGATATGTTCAAAGGCAGTTCCTACTAATGGCCAGGCTGAATTCCAGTAAATAATGTCCCGAATGATATTTTGCCGCCTTCTTTGGCACTTCATGAAATCTTACCCCGATGAAGTGCTGAAACACAGAGATTTTCTCTTAGAGAGTGTCTCATGTTGTAACCTATCCCATGGATTTTATGCTGTAATTCTTATCTCTTTTAAAATTTACTATCTTCTGTACAGTTTTCATGAAACTTTCTGTTACAGTAGTGAATAGCACAGATAAATGTCATTTTGTACAACTTTGAATTTACCCCAAGAGCTGAGAGAAAACTTGATCCTATACTTCAATCCGAGTTTCTTCTATAGTCCAACTTTGTTTCTCTACCATCAAGCTTCTCCTTTGTTGCTGCTCCAAGCCCCGTCCAGGGTGACCTTGAATACTTTCAGGGATGGGACACCCACAACTTCTCTGGGCAACCTGTTCCAGTGTTCCAGCACTCCCACAGTAAAAAAGGCCTTCCTTTCATCTAATATGTGTAGGAAATCATAAATCTAGGCATAGAAGCTTGGAGTGCAAATTTGAAATTCTTTGGATTTGAAGCACATTTTATATGAATACTGACTTACAGATGACTAAAAGATGTTGATGGGCATTTGAGCTGACAAGTTTTGAAAAAGTGCACGGAAATTAAAATTGAAACCACTAAAATTAAAAACTCCTTGCCATTTTCTTTTTCCTCTCCTATTCAAAATTGCATATGTCAGATATCAGTGCTTCATGCAAACCTCTCAGATGCTCTCAGAGAAAAAGCTTTTCTTTCAGACTAAGTTGCGGTTGACGTAGAACACTAGCAGGAGTGAAAGATTTTCTGGGCATCGGGGCAGCCCGTTCTCCTTGGATTTGTGTGCAGAATGCATTTTATCCAAACTGGAAAATAGATCCCAGCTCTGTTCTATTCATCATCCTTACTTCATCAGGCCAGAAGATTCTGTGAAAAGTAGCCTGTGGACCTTGAAGACAGCGCATGTGAACCAGATGAGAGGTGATAGAGAAGTTGAGGGAGAGAAGAAAGAGCATGAGGCTGAAACCAGAAAGTATTTCTCCACGTGATCATGGAAGATTGCAGGAGCCACTTGGTACTATCAAACCAGCCCAACTTGGCACTTGTGCCACCTTGGGTCTGGGAGCCATGTTGCATATCGTGCATTTTAAGGAGCCAGCTGGCCACACCCAGCCATATGCCCCCAAACACAAACCAAGGCCCTTTTCTCTGGCAAACAAAACTCAGCTGCCCTGCTTCTGGATGGCAGATTGCAGGAACCACTTGGTACTATCAAACCAGCCCAACTTGGCACTGGTGCCACCATGGGTCTGGTCACCATCCTGCCTATTGTAGCTTTTCAGGAGCCAGCCGGTCACTCTCAGCCATAGGCCCCCAAACACAAACCTCGGCCCGTTTCCCTGGCAAACAAAAGTAAGCTGCCCCGCTTCTGCATGGCAGATTGCAGGAGCTACTTAGTACTATCAAATCAGCCCGACTTGGCACAGGTGCCACCTTGGATCTGGGAACCATCCTGTGTATCGTGGATTTTCAGGGGCCAGCCGGCCACTCTCAGCCATATGCCCCCAAAAACAAACCACGGACCTTTTCTCTGGCAAACAAAAATCAGCTGCCCCACTTCTGGATGGCAGATTGCAGGAGCCACTTGGGACTATCACACCAGCACAACATGGCACTGCTGCCACCTTGGATCTGGGAACAATCCTGCGTATCGTACATATTCAGGAACCAGCCGAACACTCCCAGCCACAGGCCCCCAAACACAAACAACGGCCCTTTTCTCTGGCAAACAAAACTCAACTGCCCCTCTTCTGGATGGCAAATTGCAGGACGCACTTGGTACTACAAAAAGAGCCCGACTTGGCAGTGGTGCCACCTTGGCTCTGGGAACCATCCTGCGTATCGAGCATTTTAAGGAGCCAGCCGGCAATTCCCAGCCGTATGCCCCAAAAAGAAACCATGGACCTTTTCTCTGGCAAAAAAAACTCAGCTGTCCCGCTTCTGGATGGCAGATTGCAGGAGTTACTTTGAACCATACAACCAGCCTTACTTGGCACTGGTGCCACCTTGGATCTGGGAACCATCCTGCCTATCGTTGATTTTCAGGGGCCAGCCGGCCACTCTCAGCCATAGGCCCCCAAACACAAACCACAGCCCTTTTCTCTAGCAAACAAAATTCAACTGCCCCGCTTCTGGATGGCAAATTGCAGGAGCCACTGGGTACTACAAAAACAGCCTGACTTGGCACTGGTGCCACCTTGCGCCTGGTTACCATGCGGCGTATCGTGCATTTTAAGGAGCCAGGTGGCCACTCCCAGCCATATGCCCCCAAACACAACCCACGGCCCTTTTCTCTGGCAAACAAAACTCAGCTGCCCCGCTTCTGGATGGCAGATTGCAGGAGACACTTGGTACTATCAAACCAGCCCGACTTGGCACTGGTGCCACCTTGGGTCTGGGAACCATGCTGCGTATCGTGGATTTTCAGGAGCCAGCCGGCCACTGCCAGCCACAGGCCCCCAAACACAAACCACAGCCTTTTTCTCTGGCAAACAAAACTCAGCTGCCCCGCTTCTGGATGGCAGATTGCAGGAGCCACTTGGTACTATCAAACCAGCCCGACTTGGCACTGGTGCCACCTTGGGTCTGGGAACCATCCTGCCTATCGTGGATTTTAAGGAGCCAGCCGGCTACTCCCAGCCACAGGCCCCCAACAAAAACCACGGCCCTTTTTTCTCGCAAACAAAACTTAGCTGCCTCACTTCTGGATGGCAGATTGCAGGAGCCACTTGGTGTAATCAAACCAGCCCGACTTGGCACTGGTGCCACCTTGGGTCTGGGAACCATCCTGCGTATCGTGGATTCTAAGGAGCCACCCGGCCACTCTGAGCCACAGGCCCCCCAACAAAATCAACGGCGCTGTTCCCTGGAAAACAAAACTCGCCTGCCAACTTTTTGATGGAGTTTGCAGGAGCCACTTGGTACTATCAAACCAGCCCGACTTGGCACTGGTGCCACCTTGGGTCTGGGAAACATCCTGCGTATCGTGGATTCTTAGGAGCCAGCCGGCCACTCCTAGCCACAGGCCCCCAAACAAAAACCTAGGCCTATTTCTCTGGCAAACAAAAGTAAGCTGCCCTGCTTCTGGATGGCAGATTGCAGGAGACACTTGGTACTATCAAACCAGCCCAACTTGGCACTGGTGCCACGTTGGGTCTGGGAACCATCCTGCGTATCGTGGATTCTAAGGAGCCAGCTGGCCACTCCCAGCCACAGGCCCCCAAACACAAACAACGGCGCTTTTCCCTGGAAAACAAAACTCGCCTGCCAACTTTTTGATGGCAGATTGCAGGAGCCACTTGGTACTATCAAATCAGCCCAACTTGGCACTGGTGCCACCATGGGTCTGGTCACCATCCTGCCTATCGTAGCTTTTCAGGAGCCAGCCGGTCACTCCCAGCCATAGGCCCCCAGACAAAAACCTCGGCCCGTTTCCCTGGCAAACAAAAGTAAGCTGCCCCGCTTCTGGATGGCAGATTGCAGTACGCACTTGGTACTATCAAACCAGCCCAACTTGGAAATGGTGCCACCTTGGGTCTGGGAACCATCCTGCGTATCGTGGATTCTAAGGAGCCAGCGGGCCACTCCCAGCCACAGGCCCCCAAATACAAACAACGGCGCTTTTCCCTGGAAAACAAAACTCGCCTGCCAAATTTTTGATGGCAGATTGCAGGAGCCACTTGGTACTATCAAATCAGCCCAACTTGGCACTGGTGCCACCATGGATCTGGTCACCATCCTGCCTATCGTAGCTTTTCAGGTGCCAGCCGGTCACTCCCAGCCATAGGAACCCAGACACAAACCTCGGCCCGTTTCCCTGGCAAACAAAAGTAAGCTGCCCCGCTTCTGGATGGCAGATTGCAGGAGCCACTTTGCACCATCAAACTGGCCCGACTTGTCACTGGTGCCACCTCAGGTCTGGGAACCCTCCTGCGTATCGTGGATTCCAATTAGCAAGACGGCCACTCCCAGCCACAGGCCCCCAAACACAAACAACGGCGCTTTTCCCTGGAAAACAAAACTCGCCTGCCAACTTTTTGATGGCAGATTGCAGGAGCCACTTGGTACTATCAAACCAGCCCAACTTGGCACTGCTGACACCATGGGTCTGGTCACCTTCCTGCCTATCGTAGCTTTTCAGGAGCCAGCCGGTCACTCCCAGCCATAGGCCCCCAGACACAAAGCTCTGCCCGTTTCCCTGGCAAACAAAAGTAAGCTGCCCCGCTTCTGGATGGCAGATTTCAGGATCCACTTGTTATTATCAAACCAGCCCGACTTGGTACTGGTGCCACCTCTGGTCTGGGAACCATCCTGCGTATCTTGGATTCTAAGGAGCCAGCCGGCCACTCCCAGCCACAGGCCCCCAAAAAAAAACATCGGCGCTTTTCCCTGGAAAACAAAACTCGCCTGCCAACATTTTGATTGCAGATTGCAGGAACCACTTGGTACTATCAAACCAGCCCAACTTGGCACTGGTGCCACCTTGGGTCTGGGAACCATCCGGCGTATCGTGTGTTTAAAGGAGCCAGCCGGCCACTCCAGCCACAGGCCCGCAGACACAAACAACGGCGCTTTTCCCTGGAAAACAAAGCTTGCCTGCTGACTTTTGATGGCAGATTGCAGGAGCCACTTTGTACTTTGAAATCAGCCGAACATGGCTCTGGTGCCACCATGGGTCTGGTCACCATCCTGCCTATCGTAGCTTTTCACGAGCCAGCCGGTCACTCCCAGCCATAGGCCCCCAGACACAAAGCTCGGCCCGTTTCCCTGGCAAACAAAAGTAAGCTACCCCGCTTCTGGATGGCAGATTGCAGGACGCACTTGGTACTATCAAACCAGCCCAACTTATCACTGGTGCCACCTCAGGTCAGGGAACCATCCTGCGTATTGTGGATTCTAAGGAGCCAGCCGGCCACTCCCAGCCACAGGCCCCCAAACACAAACAACGGCGCTTTTCCCTGGAAAACAAAACTCGCCTGCCAATATTTTGATGGCAGATTGCAGGAGCCACTTGGTACTATCAAACCAGCCCAACTTGGCACTGGTGCCACCATGGGTCTGGTCACCATCCTGCCTATCGTAGCTTTTCAGGAGCCAGCCGGTCACTCCCTGCCATAGGCCCCCAGACAAAAACCTCGGCCCGTTTCCCTGGCAAACAAAAGTAAGCTGCCCCGCTTCTGGATGGCAGATTGCAGGACGCACTTGGTACTATCAAACCAGCCCGACTTGGCACTGGTGCCACCTCAGGTCTGGGAACCATCCTGCGTATCGTGGATTCTAAGGAGCCAGCCGGCCACTCCCAGCCACAGGCCCCCAAACACAAACAACGGCGCTTTTCCCTGGAAAACAAAACTCGCCTGCCAACTTTTTGATGGCAGATTGCCGGAGCCACTTGGTACTATCAAACCAGCCCAACTTGGCACTGGTGCCACCATGGGTCTGGTCACCATCCTGCCTATCGTAGCTTTTCAGGAGCCAGCCGGTCACTCCCAGCCATAGACCCCAGACACAAACCTCGGCCCGTTTCCCTGGCAAAAAAAAGTAAGCTGCCCCGCTTCTGGATGGCAGATTGCAGGAGCCACTTTGCACCATCAAACTAGCCCGACTTGGCACTGGTGCCACCTCAGGTCTGGGAACCATCCTGCGTATCGTGGATTCTAAGGAGCCAGCCGGACACTCCCAGCCACAGGCCCTCAAACACAAACAGCGGCGCTTTTCCCTGGAAAACAAAACTCGCCTGCCAAATTTTGATGGCAGATTGCCGGAGCAACTTGGTACTATCAAACCAGCCCAACTTGGCACTGGTGCCACCATGGGTCTGGTCACCATCCTGCCTATCGTAGATTTTCAGGACCTAGCCGGTCACTCCCAGCCATAGGCCCCCAGACACAAACCTCGGCCCGTTTCCGTGGCAAACAAAACTAAGCGGCGCCGCTTGTGGATGGCAGATTGCAGGACGCACTTGGTACTATCAAACCAGCCCGACTTGGCACTGGTGCCACCTCTGGTCTGGGAACCATCCTGCGTATCGTAGCTGTTCAGGCGCCAGCCGGTCACTCCCAGCCATAGGCCCCCAAACACAAACAACGGCGCTTTTCCCTGGAAAACAAAACTCGCCTGCCAACATTTTGATGGCAGATTGCAGGAGCCACTTGGTACTATCAAATCAGCCGAACATGGCACTGGTGCCACCATGGGTCTTGGAACCATCCTGCCTATCGTAGCTGTTCAGGCGCCAGCCGGTCACTCCCAGCCATAGGCCCCCAGAGAAAAACCTCGGCCCTTTTCCCTGGAAAACAAAAGTAAGCTGCCCCGCTTCTGGATGGCAGATTGCAGGAATAACTTGGTACTATCAAACCAGCCCAACTTGGCACTGGTGCCACCTTGGGTCTGGGAACCATCCGGCGTATCGTGGATTCTAAGGAGCCAGCCGGTCACTCCCAGCCACAGGCCCCCAAACACAAACAACGGCGCTTTTCCCTGGAAAACAAAACTCGCCTGCCAACATTTTGATGGCAGATTGCAGGAGCCACTTGCTACTATCAAATCAGCCCAACTTGGCACTGGTGCCACCATGGGTCTGGTCACCATCCTGCCTATCGTAGCTTTTCAGGAGCCAGCCGGTCACTCCCAGCCATAGGCCCCCAGACACAAAGCTCGGCCCGTTTCCCTGGCAAACAAAAGTAAGCTGCCCCGCTTCTGGATGGCAGATTGCAGGACGCGCTTGGTAGTATCAAACCAGCCCGACTTGTCACTGGTGCCAACTCTGGTCTGGGAACCATCCTGCGTATCGTTGATTCTAATTAGCCAGCCGGCCACTCCCAGCCACAGGCCCCCAAACACAAACAAGGGCGCTTTTCCCTGGAAAACAAAACTCGCCTGCCAAATTTTTGATGGCAGATTGCAGGAGCCACTTGGTACTATCAAATCAGCCCAACTCGGCACTGGTGCCACCATGGGTCTGGTTACCATCCTGCCTATCGTAGCTTTTCAGGAGCCAGCCGGTCACCCCCAGCCACAGGCCCCGAGACAAAAACCTCGGCCCGTTTCCCTGGCAAAAAAAAGTAAGCTACCCCGCTTCTGGATGGCAGATTGCAGGACGCACTTCGTAGTATCAAACCAGCCAAACTTGGCACTGGTGCCACCTTGGGTCTGGGAACCATCCTGCGTAACGTGGATTCTAAGCAGCCAGCCGGCCACTCCCTGCCACAGGCACTCAAACACAAACAACGGCGCTTTTCCCTGGAAAACAAAACTCGCCTGCCAACTTTTTGATGGCGGATTGCAGGAGCCACTTGATACTATCAAACCAGCCCAACTTGGCACTGGTGCCACCATGGGTCTGGTCACCATCCTGCCTATCGTAGCTTTTCAGGAGCCAGCCGGTCACCCCCAGCCACAGGCGCCGAGACAAACACCTCGGCCCGTTTCCCTGGCAAACAATAGTAAGCTACCCCGCTTCTGGATGGCCGATTGCAGGACGCACTTGGTAGTATCAAACCAGCCCGACTTGTCACTGGGGTCACCTCTGGTCTGGGAACCATCCTGCGTATCGTGGATTCTAATTAGCCAGCCGGCCACTCCCAGCCACAGGCCCCCAAACACAAACAACGGCGCTTTTCCCTGGAAAACAAAACTCGCCTGCCAAATTTTTGATGGCAGATTGCAGGAGCCACTTGGTACTATCAAACCAGCCCAACTTGGCACTGGTGCCACCATGGGTCTGGTCACCATCCTGCCTATCGTAGCTTTTCAGGAGCCAGCCGGTCACCCCCAGACTTATACCCCGAGACAAAAACCTCGGCCCGTTTCCCTGGCAAAAAAAAGTAAGCTACCCCGCTTCTGGATGGCAGATTGCAGGACGCACTTGGTAGTATCAAACCAGCCCAACTTGGCACTGGTGCCACCTTGGGTCTGGGAACCATCCTGCGTATCGTGGATTCTAAGGAGCCAGCCGGCCACTCCCTGCCACAGGCACCCAAACACAAACAACGGCGCTTTTCCCTGGAAAACAAAACTCGCCTGCCAACTTTTTGATGGCGGATTGCAGGAGCCACTTGGTACTATCAAACCAGCCCAACTTGGCACTGGTGCCACCATGGATGTGGTCACCATCCTGCCTATCGTAGCTTTTCAGTACCTAGCAGGTCACTCCCAGCCATAGGCGCCCAGACACAAAGCTCGGCCCGTTTCCCTGGCAAACAAAATTAAGCTGCCCCGCTTCTGGATGGCAGATTGCATGAACCACTTGGTACTATAAAACCAGCCCGACTTGGCACTGGTGCCACCTCTGGTCTGGGAACCATCCTGCGTATCGTGGATTCTAAGGAGCCATCCGGTCACTCCCAGCCACAGGCCCCCAAACACAAACAACAGCGCTTTTCCCTGGAAAACAAAACTCGCCTGCCAACTTTTTGATGGCAGATTGCAGGAGCCACTTGGTACTATCAAACCAGCCCAACTTGGCACTGGTGCCACCATGGGTCTGGTCACCATCCTGCCTATCGTAGCTGTTCAGGCGCCACCCGGTCACTCCCAGCCATAGGCCCCCAGAGAAAAACCTCGGCCCGTTTCCCTGGCAAAGAAAAGTAAGCTACCCCGCTTCTGGATGGCAGATTGCAGGAGCCACTTTGCACCATCAAACTGTCCCGACTTGTCACTGGTGCCACCTCAAGTCTGGGAACCATCCTGCGTATCGTGGATTCTAAGGAGCCAGCCGGCCACTCCCACCCACAGGCCCCCAGTCACAAACAACGGCGCATTTCCCTGGAAAACAAAACTCGCCTGCCGACTATTTGATGGCAGATTGCAGGAGCCACTTGGTACTATCAAATCAGCCCAACTTGGCTCTGGTGCCACCATGGGTCTGGTCACCATCCTGCCTATCGTAGCTTTTCAGGAGCCAGCCGGTCACTCCCAGCCATAGGCCCCCAGACACAAACCTCGGCCAGTTTCCCTGGAAAACAAAAGTAAGCTGCCCCGCTTCTGGATGGCAGATTGCAGGAGCCACTTTGCACCATCAAACTAGCCCGACTTGGCACTGGTGCCACCTCAGGTCTGGGAACCATGCTGCGTATCGTGGATTCTAATTAGCCATCCGGCCACTCCCACCCACAGGCCCCTAAACACAAACAACGGCGCTTTTCCCTGGAAAACAAAACTCGCCTGCCAATTTTTGATGGCAGATTGCAGGAGCCACTTGGTACTATCAAACCAGCCCAACTTGGCACTGGTGCCACCATGGGTCTGGTCACCATCCTGCCTATCGTAGCTTTTCAGGAGCCAGCCGGTCACTCCCAGCCATAGGCGCCCAGACCCAAAGCTCGGCCCGTTTCCCTGGCAAGCAAAAGTAAGCTGTCCCGCTTCTGGATGGCAGAATGCAGGACGCACTTGGTAGTATCAAACCAGCCCGACTTGGCACTGGCGCCGCCTCACGTCTGGGAACCATCCTGCGTATCGTGGATTCTAAGCAACCAGCCGGCCACTCCCAGCCACAGGCCCCCAAACACAAACAACGGCGCTTTTCCCTGGAAAACAAAACTCGCCTGCCAACTTTTTGATGGCAGATTGCAGGAGCCACTTGGTACTATCAAACCAGCCCAACTTGGCACTGGTGCCACCTTGGGTCTGGTCACCATCCTGCCTATCATAGCTTTTCAGGAGCCAGCCGGTCACTCCCAGCCATAGGCCCCCAGACACAAACCTCGGCCCGTTTCCCTGGCAAACAAAAGCAAGCTGCCCCGCTTCTGGATGGCAGATTGCAGGAGCCACTTTGCACCATCAAACTAGCCCGACTTGGCACTGGTGCCACCTCAGGTCTGGGAACCATGCTGCGTATCGTGGATTCTAATTAGCCATCCGGCCACTCCCACCCACAGGCCCCCAAACAAAAACAACGGCGCTTTTCCCTGGAAAACAAAACTCGCCTGCCAAATTTTGATGGCAGACTGCCGGAGCCACTTGGTACTATCAAACCAGCCCACCTTGACACTGGTGCCACCATGGGTCTGGTCACCATCCTGCCTATCGTAGCTTTTCAGGAGCCAGCCGGTCACTCCCAGCCATAAACCCCCAGACACAAACCTCGGCCCGTTTCCCTGGCAAACAAAAGTAAGCTGCCCCGCTTCTGGATGGCAGATTGCAGGAGCCACTTTTCACCATCAAACCAGCCCGACTTGGCACTGGTGCCACCTCAGGTCTGGGAACCATCCTGCGTATCGTGGATTCTAAGGAGCCAGCCGGCCACTCCCAGCCATAGGCCCCCAAACAAAACAACGGCACTTTTCCCTGGAAAACAAAACTTGCCTGCCAAATTTTTGATGGCAGATTGCAGGAGCCACTTGGTACTATCAAACCAGCCCAACTTGGCACTGGTTCCACCATGGGTCTGGTCACCATCCTGCCTATCGTAGCTTTTCAGGAGCCAGCCGGTCACTCCCAGCCGTAGGCCCACAGACACAAAGCTCGGCCCGTTTCCGTGACAAACAAAAGTAAGCTGTCCCGCTTCTGGATGGCAGATTGCAGGACGCACTTGGTACTATCAAACCAGCCCGACTTGGCACTGGTGCCACCTCTGGTCTGGGAACCATCCTGCGTATGGTAGATTCTAAGCAGCCAGCCGGCCACTCCCAGCCACAGGCCCCCAAACACAAACAACGGCGCTTTTCCCTTGAAAACAAAACTCGTCTGCCAACTTTTTGATGGCAGATTGCCGGAGCCACTTGGTACTATCAAACCAACCCAACTTGGCACTGGTGCCACCATGGGTCTCGTCACCATCCTGCCTATCGTAGCTTTTCAGGAGCCAGCCGGCCACTCCCTGCCACAGGCCCCCAAACACAAACAACGGCGCTTTTCCCTGGAAAACAAAATTCGCCTGCCAACTTTTTGATGGCAGATTGCAGGAGCCACTTGGTACAATCAAATCAGCCCAACTTGCCACTGGTGCCACCTTTGGTCTGGGAACCATGCTGAGTATCGTGGATTCTAAGGAGCCAGCCGGCCACTCCCAGCCACAGGCCCCCAAACACAAACAACGGCGCTTTTCCCTGGAAAACAAAACTCGCCTGCCAACTTCTTGATGGCAGATTGCAGGAGCCACTTGGTACTATCAAACCAGCCCAACTTGGCACTGGTGCCGTCATGGGTCTGGTCACCATCCTGCCTATCGTAGCTTTTCACGAGCCAGCCGGTCACTTCCAGGCTTAGGCCCCCAGACACAATCCTCGGACCGTTTCCCTGGCAAACAAAAGTAAGCTGCCCCGCTTCTGGATGGCAGATTGCAGGAACCACTTGGTACTATCAAACCAGCCCAACTTGGCACTGGTGCCACCATGGGTCTGGGAACCATCCTGTGTATCGTGGATTCTAATTAGCCATCCGTCCACTCCAGGCGATAGGGCCCCAGGCACAAACAACGGCGCTTTTCCCTGGATAACAAACTCGCCTGCCAACTTTTTGATGGCAGATTGCAGGAGCCACTTGGTACTATCAAACCAGCCCAACTTGGCACTGGTGCCACCATGGGTCTGGTCACCATCATGCCTATCGTAGCTTTTCAGGAGCCAGCCGGTCACTCCCAGCCATATGCCCCGAGACACAAACCTCGGCCCGTTTCCCTGGCAAACAAAAGTAAGCTACCCCACTTCTGGATGGCAGATTGCAGGACGCACTTGGTACTATCAAACCAGCCCAACTTGGCACTGGTGCCACGTCAAGTCTAGGAACCATCCTGCGTATCGTGGATTCTAAGGAGCCAGCCGGCCACTCCCAGCCATAGGCCCCCAAACAAAAACAACGGCGCTTTTCCCTGGTAAAGAAAACTTCCCTGCCAACTTTTTGATGGCAGATTGCAGGAGCCACTTGGTACTATCAAACCAGCCCAACTTGGCACTGGTGCCACCATGGGTCTGGTCACCATCCTGCCTATCGTAGCTTTTCAGGAGCCAGCCGGTCACTCCCAGCCATAGGCCCCCAGACACAAAGCTCGGCCCGTTTCCCTGGCAAACAAAAGTAAGCTGCCCCGCTTCTGGATGGCAGATTGCAGGAGCCACTTGGTACTATCAAACCAGCCCGACTTGGCACTGGTGCCACCTCTGGTCTGGGAACCATCCTGCGTATCGTGGATTCTAAGGAGCCAGCCGGCCACTCCCAGCCACAGGCCCCCAAACACAAACAACGGCGCTTTTCCCTGGAAAACAAAACTCGCCTGCCAACTTTTTGATGGCAGATTGCAGGAGCCACTTGGTACTATCAAACCAGCCCAACTTGGCACTGGTGCCGCCATGGGTCTGGTCACCATCCTGCCTATCGTAGCTTTTCACGAGCCAGCCGGTCACTCCCAGCCATAGGCCCCCAAACAAAAACCTCGGCCCGTTTCCCTGGAAAACAAAAGTAAGCTGCCCCGCTTCTGGATGGCAGATTGTAGGACGCACTTGTTACTATCAAACCCGCCCGACTTGGCACTGGTGCCACCACTGGTCTGGGAACCATCCTGCGTATCGTGGTTTCTAAGGAGCCAGCCGGCCACTCCCACCACAGGCACCCAAACACAAACAACGGCGCTTTTCCCTGGAAAACAAAACTCGCCTGCCAAGTTTTTGATGGCAGATTGCAGGAGCCACTTGGTACTATCAAACCAGCCCAACTTGGCACTGCTGCCACCATGGGTCTGGTCACCATCCTGCCTATCGTAGCTTTTCAGGAGCCAGCCGGTCACTCCCAGCCATAGGCCCCCAGACAAAAACCTCGGCCCGTTTCCCTGGCAAACAAAAGTAAGCTGCCCCGCTTCTGGATGGCAGATTGCAGGATCCACTTGGTACTATCAAACCAGCCGGACTTGGCACTGGTGCCACGACAAGTCTGGGAACCATCCTGCGTATCGTGGATTCTAAGGAGCCAGCCGGCCACTCACAGCCACAGGCCCCCAAACACAAACAACGGCGCTTTTCCCTGGAAAACAAAACTTCCCTGCCAAATTTTGATGGCAGATTGCAGGAGCCACTTGGTACTATCAAACCAGCCGTAGTTGGCACTGGTGCCACCATGGGTCTGGTCACCATCCTGCCTATCGTAGCTTTTCAGGAGCCAGCCGGTCACTCCCAGCCTTAGGCCCCCAGACACAAATCTCGGCCCGTTTCCCTGGCAAAGAAAATTAAGCTGCCCCGCTTCTGGATGGCAGATTGCAGGAGCCACTTGGTACTATCAAACCAGCCCGACTTGGCACTGGTGCCACCTCTGGTCTGGGAACCATCCTGCGTATCGTGGATTCTAAGGAGCCAGTCGGCCACTCCCAGCCACAGGCCCCCAAACACAAACAACGGCCCGTTTCCGTGGCAAACAAAAGTAAGCTGCCCCGCTTCTGGATGGCAGATTGCAGGAGCCACTTGGTACTATCAAACCAGCCCGACTTGGCACTGGTGCCACCTCTGGTCTGGGAACCATCCTGCGTATCGTGGTTTCTAAGGAGCCAGCCGGCCACTCCCACCACAGGCACCCAAACACAAACAACGGCGCTTTTCCCTGGAAAACAAAACTCGCCTGCCAACTTTTTGATGGCAGATTGCAGGAGCCACTTGGTACTATCAAACCAGCCCAACTTGGCACTGGTGCCACCATGGGTCTGGTCACCATCCTGCCTATCGTAGCTTTTCAGGAGCCAGCCGGTCACTCCCAGCCATAGGCCCCCAGACACAAAGCTCGGCCCGTTTCCCTGGCAAACAAAAGTAAGCTGCCCCGCTTCTGGATGGCAGATTGCAGGAGCCACTTGGTACTATCAAACCAGCCCGACTTGGCACTGGTGCCACCTCTGGTCTGGGAACCATCCTGCGTATCGTGGATTCTAAGGAGCCAGCCGGCCACTCCCAGCCACAGGCCCCCAAACACAAACAACGGCGCTTTTCCCTGGAAAACAAAACTCGCCTGCCAACTTTTTGATGGCAGATTGCAGGAGCCACTTGGTACTATCAAACCAGCCCAACTTGGCACTGGTGCCGCCATGGGTCTGGTCACCATCCTGCCTATCGTAGCTTTTCAGGAGCCAGCCGGTCACTCCCAGCCATAGGCCCCCAGACAAAAACCTCGGCCCGTTTCCCTGGCAAACAAAAGTAAGCTGCCCCGCTTCTGGATGGCAGATTGTAGGACGCACTTGTTACTATCAAACCCGCCCGACTTGGCACTGGTGCCACCACTGGTCTGGGAACCATCCTGCGTATCGTGGATTCTAAAGAGCCAGCCGGCCACTCCCACCACAGGCACCCAAACACAAACAACGGCGCTTTTCCCTGGAAAACAAAACTCGCCTGCCAACTTCTTGAAGGCAGATTGCAGGAGCCACTTGGTACTATCAAACCAGCCCAACTTGGCACTGCTGCCACCATGGGTCTGGTCACCATCCTGCCTATCGTAGCTTTTCAGGAGCCAGCCGGTCACTCCCAGCCATAGGCCCCCAGACAAAAACCTCGGCCCGTTTCCCTGGCAAACAAAAGTAAGCTGCCCCGCTTCTGGATGGCAGATTGCAGGATCCACTTGGTACTATCAAACCAGCCGGACTTGGCACTGGTGCCACGACAAGTCTGGGAACCATCCTGCGTATCGTGGATTCTAAGGAGCCAGCCGGCCACTCACAGCCACAGGCCCCCAAACACAAACAACGGCGCTTTTCCCTGGAAAACAAAACTCGCCTACCAACGTTTTGATGGCAGATTGCAGGAGCCACTTGGTACTATCAAATCAGCCCAACTTGGCACTGGTGCCACCATGGGTCTGGTCACCATCCTGCCTATCGTAACTTTTCAGGAGCCAGCCGGTCACTCCCAGCCATAGGCCCCCAGACACAAAGCTCGGCCCGTTTCCCTGGCAAAGAAAATTAAGCTGCCCCGCTTCTGGATGGCAGATTGCAGGAGCCACTTGGTACTATCAAACCAGCCCGACTTGGCACTGGTGCCACCTCTGGTCTGGGAACCATCCTGCGTATCGTGGATTCTAAGGAGCCAGTCGGCCACTCCCAGCCACAGGCCCCCAAAGACAAACAACGGCCCGTTTCCGTGGCAAACAAAAGTAAGCTGCCCCGCTTCTGGATGGCAGATTGCAGGAGCCACTTGGTACTATCAAACCAGCCCGACTTGGCACTGGTGCCACCTCTGGTCTGGGAACCATCCTGCGTATCGTGGTTTCTAAGGAGCCAGCCGGCCACTCCCACCACAGGCCCCCAAACAAAAACAACGGCGCTTTTCCCTGGAAAACAAAACTCGCCTGCCAACTTTTTGATGGCAGATTGCAGGAGCCACTTGGTACTATCAAACCAGCCCAACTTGGCACTGGTGCCACCATGGGTCTGGTCACCATCCTGCCTATCGTAGCTTTTCAGGAGCCAGCCGGTCACTGCCTGCCATAGGCCCCGAGACACAAACCTCGGCCCGTTTCCCTGGCAAACAAAAGTAAGCTGCCCCGCTTCTGGATGGCAGATTGCAGGAGCCACTTGGTACTATCAAACCAGCCCGACTTGGCACTGGTGCCACCTCTGGTCTGGGAACCATCCTGCGTATCGTGGATTTTATGGAGCCAGCCGGTCAGTCCCAGCCATAGGCCCCCAAACACAAACAACGATCCGTTTCCCTGGCAAACAAAAGTAAGCTGCCCCGCTTCTGGATGGCAGATTGCAGGAACCACTTGGTAGTATCAAACCAGCCCGACTTGGCACTGGTGGCACCTCTTGTCTGGGAACCATGCTGCGTATCGTGGTTTCTAAGGAGCCAGCCGGCCACTCCCAACCATAGACCCCCAGACACAAACCTCGGCCCGTTTCCCTGGAAAACAAAAGTAAGCTACCCCGATTCTGGATGGCAGATTGCAGGAGCCACTTGGTACTATCAAATCAACCCAACTTGGCACTGGTGCCACCATGGGTCTGGTAAACATCCTGCCTATCGTAGCTTTTCAGGAGCCAGCCGGCCACTCTCAGCCATATGCCCCCAAAAACAAACCACGGCCCTTTTCTCTGGCAAACAAAACTCAACTGCCCCTCTTCTGGATGGCAAATTTTAGGACGCACTTTGTACTACGAAAACCGCCCGACGTGGCACTGGTGCCACCTTGTGTCAGGGAACCATCCTGCATATCGAGCTTTTTAAGGAGCCAGCCGGCCACGCCCAGCCATAAACCCCCCAAAAACAAACCACGGACCATTTCTCTTGGAAACAAAAATCCGCTGCCCCGCGTCTGTATGGCATATTGCACGAGCCACTTTGCACCATCAAACCAGCCCGACTTGGCACTGGTGCCACCTTGGGTCTGGGAACCATCCTGCGTATCGTGGATTCTAAGCAGCCACCCGGCCACTCTGAGCCACAGGCCCCCAAACAAAAACTACGGCGCTTTTCCCTGGAAAACAAAACTCGCCTGCCAACTTTTTGATGGCAGATTGCAGGAGCCACTTGGTACTATCAAACCAGCCCAACTTGGCACTGGTGCCACCTCTGGTCTGGGAACCATGCTGCCTATCGTAGCTTTTCAGGAGCCAGCCGGTCACTCCCAGCCATAGACCCCCAGACACAAACCTCGGCCCGTTTCCCTGGCAAACAAAAGTAAGCTGCCCCGCTTTTGGATGGCAGATTGCAGGAGCCACGTTGCACCATCAAACCAGCCGGACTTGGCACTGGTGCCACCTTGGGTCTGGGAAAAAGTTGGGCTGGTTTGATAGTACCAAGTGGCTCCTGCAATCTGCCATCCAGAAGCGGGACAGCTTACTTTTGTTTCCCAGGGAAACGGGCCGAGGTATTTGTCTGGGGGCCTATGGCTGGGAGTGACCGGCTGACTACTGAAAAGCTACGATAGGCAGGATGGTTACCAGACTCATGGTGCCACCAGTGCCAAGTCGGGCTGGTTTGATATTACTAAATAGCTCCTGCAATCTGCCATCCAGACGCGGGGCAGCGGATTTTTGTTTGCTGGAGAAAAGTTCCGTGGTTTTTTTTTTGGGGGTATATGACTGGACGTGGCCGGCTGGCTCCTTAAAAAGCTCTATACACAGGATTGTTCCCTGACCCAAGGTGGCATCAGTGCCAAGTCGGGCTGTTTTCGTAGTACCAAGTGCGTCCTGCAATTTGCCATCCAGAAGCGGGGCAGCCTACTTTTGTTTGCCAGGGAAACGTGCCGAGGTATTTGTCTGGGGGCCTATGGCTGGGAGTGAGCGGCTGGCTCCTGAAAAGCTACGATAGGCAGGATGGTGACCAGACCCATGGTGGCACCAGTGCCAAGTTGGGCTGGTTTGATAGTACCAAGTGGCTCCTGCAATCTGCCATCAAGAAGTTGGCAGGCGAGTTTTGTTTTCCAGGGAAAAGCGCCGTTGTTTTTGTTTAGAGGCCTGTGGCTGGGAGTGGCCGCCTGTCCTCGTAGAATCTACGTTACGCAGCATGGTTCCCAGAGCCAAGGTGGCACCAGGGCCAAGTCGGGCTGGTTTCGTAGTACCAAGTGCATCCTGCAATCTGCCATCCAAAAGCGGGGCAGCTTACTTTTGTTTGCCAGGGAAACGGGCCGAGGTTTGTGTCCGGGGGCCTATGGCAGGGAGTGACCGGCTGGCTCCTGAAAAGCTACGATAGGCAGGATGTTTACCAGACCCATGGTGGCACCAGTGCCAAGTTGGGCTGATTTGATAGTACCAAGTGGCTCCTGCAATCTGCCATCCAGAATCGGGGTAACTTACTTTTGTTTTCCAGGGAAACGGGCCGAGGTTTGTGTCTGGGTGTCTATGGCTGGGAGTGACCGGCTGGCTCCTGAAAAGCTACGATAGGCAGGATGGTTCCCAGACCAGAGGTGGCACCAGTGCCAAGTTGGGCTGGTTTGATAGTACCAAGTGGCTCCTGCAATCTGCCATCAAAAAGTTGGCAGGCGAGTTTTGTTTTCCAGGGAAAAGCGCCGTTGTTTGTGTTTGGGGGCCTGTGGCAGGGAGTGGCCGGCTGGCTCCTTAGAATCCACGATATGCAGGATTGTTCCCAGACCCAAGGTGGCACCAGTGCCAAGTCGGGCTGGTTTGATGGTGCAAAGTGGCTCCTGCAATCTGCCATACAGACGCGGGGCAGCGGATTTTTGTTTCCAAGAGAAATGGTCCGTGGTTTGTTTTTGGGGGTTTATGGCTGGGCGTGGCCGGCTGGCTCCTTAAAAAGCTCGATATGCAGGATGGTTCCCTGACACAAGGTGGCACCAGTGCCACGTCGGGCGGTTTTCGTAGTACAAAGTGCGTCCTAAAATTTGCCATCCAGAAGAGGGGCAGTTGAGTTTTGTTTGCCAGAGAAAAGGGCCGTGGTTTGTTTTTGGGGGCATATGGCTGAGAGTGGCCGGCTGGCTCCTGAAAAGCTACGATAGGCAGGATGTTTACCAGACCCATGGTGGCACCAGTGCCAAGTTGGGCTGATTTGATAGTACCAAGTGGCTCCTGCAATCTGCCATCCAGAATCGGGGTAGCTTACTTTTGTTTTCCAGGGAAACGGGCCGAGGTTTGTGTCTGGGGGTCTATGGTTGGGAGTGGCCGGCTGGCTCCTTAGAAACCACGATACGCAGCATGGTTCCCAGACAAGAGGTGCCACCAGTGCCAAGTTGGGCTGGTTTGATACTACCAAGTGGTTCCTGCAATCTGCCATCCAGAAGCGGGGCAGCTTACTTTTGTTTGCCAGGGAAACGGATCGTTGTTTGTGTTTGGGGGCCTATGGCTGGGACTGACCGGCTGGCTCCATAAAATCCACGATACGCAGGATGGTTCCCAGACCAGAGGTGGCACCAGTGCCAAGTCGGGCTGGTTTGATAGTACCAAGTGGCTCCTGCAATCTGCCATCCAGAAGCGGGGCAGCTTACTTTTGTTTGCCAGGGAAACGGGCCGAGGTTTGTGTCTCGGGGCCTATGGCAGGCAGTGACCGGCTGGCTCCTGAAAAGCTACGATAGGCAGGATGGTGACCAGACCCATGGTGGCACCAGTGCCAAGTTGGGCTGGTTTGATAGTACCAAGTGGCTCCTGCAATCTGCCATCAAAAAGTTGGCAGGCGAGTTTTGTTTTCCAGGGAAAAGCGCCGTTGTTTGTGTTTGGGGGCCTGTGGTTGGGAGTGGCCGGCTGGCTCCTTAGAAACCACGATACGCAGGATGGTTCCCAGACCAGAGGTGGCACCAGTGCCAAGTCGGGCTGGTTTGATAGTACCAAGTGGCTCCTGCAATCTGCCATCCAGAAGCGGGGCAGCTTACTTTTGTTTGCCACGGAAACGGGCCGTTGTTTGTGTTTGGGGGCCTGTGGCTGGGAGTGGCCGACTGGCTCCTTAGAATCCACGATACGCATGATGGTTCCCAGACCAGAGGTGGCACCAGTGCCAAGTCGGGCTGGTTTGATAGTACCAAGTGGCTCCTGCAATCTGCCATCCAGAAGCGGGGCAGCTTAATTTTCTTTGCCAGGGAAACAGGCCGAGATTTGTGTCTGGGGGCCTATGGCTGGGAGTGACCGGCTGGCTCCTGAAAAGTTACGATAGGCAGGATGGTGACCAGACCCATGGTGGCACCAGTGCCAAGTTGGGCTGATTTGATAGTACCAAGTGGCTCCTGCAATCTGCCATCAAAACGTTGGTAGGCGAGTTTTGTTTTCCAGGGAAAAGCGCCGTTGTTTGTGTTTGGGGGCCTGTGGCTGTGAGTGGCCGGCTGGCTCCTTAGAATCCACGATACGCAGGATGGTTCCCAGACTTGTCGTGGCACCAGTGCCAAGTCCGGCTGGTTTGATAGTACCAAGTGGCTCCTGCAATCTGCCATCCAGAAGCGGGGCAGCTTACTTTTGTTTGCCAGGGAAACGGGCCGAGGTTTTTGTCTGGGGGCCTATGGCTGGGAGTGACCGGCTGGCTCCTGAAAAGCTACGATAGGCAGGATGGTGACCAGACCCATGGTGGCAGCAGTGCCAAGTTGGGCTGGTTTGATAGTACCAAGTGGCTCCTGCAATCTGCCATCAAAAAGTTGGCAGGCGAGTTTTGTTTTCCAGGGAAAAGCGCCGTTGTTTGTGTTTGGGTGCCTGTGGTGGGAGTGGCCGGCTGGCTCTTTAGAATCCACGATACGCAGGATGGTTCCCAGACCAGTGGTGGCACCAGTGCCAAGTCGGGCGGGTTTGATAGTAACAAGTGCGTCCTACAATCTGCCATCCAGAAGCGGGGCAGCTTACTTTTGTTTGCCAGGGAAACGGGCCGAGGTTTTTGTCTGGGGGCCTATGGCTGGGAGTGACCGGCTGGCTCGTGAAAAGCTACGATAGGCAGGATGGTGACCAGACCCATGGCGGCACCAGTGCCAAGTTGGGCTGGTTTGATAGTACCAAGTGGCTCCTGCAATCTGCCATCAAAAAGTTGGCAGGCGAGTTTTGTTTTCCAGGGAAAAGCGCCGTTGTTTTTGTTTGGGGGCCTGTGGCTGGGAGTGGCCGGCTGGCTCCTTAGAATCCACGATACGCAGGATGGTTCCCAGACCATAGGTGGCACCAGTGCCAAGTCGGGCTGGTTTGATAGTACCAAGTGGCTCCTGCAATCTGCCATCCAGAAGCGGGGCAGCTTACTTTTGTTTGCCAGGGAAACGGGCCGAGCTTTGTGTCTGGGGGCCTATGGCTGGGAGTGACCGGCTGGCTCCTGAAAAGCTACGATAGGCAGGATGGTGACCAGACCCATGGTGGCACCAGTGCCAAGTTGGGCTGGTTTGATAGTACCAAGTGGCTCCTGCAATCTGCCATCAAAAAGTTGGCAGGCGAGTTTTGTTTTCCAGGGAAAAGCGCCGTTGTTTGTGTTTGGGGGCCTGTGGTTGGGAGTGGCCGGCTGGCTCCTTAGAAACCACGATACGCAGGATGGTTCCCAGACCAGAGGTGGCACCAGTGCCAAGTCGGGCTGGTTTGATAGTACCAAGTGGCTCCTGCAATCTGCCATCCAGAAGCGGGGCAGCTTACTTTTGTTTGCCACGGAAACGGGCCGTTGTTTGTGTTTGGGGGCCTGTGGCTGGGAGTGGCCGACTGGCTCCTTAGAATCCACGATACGCAGGATGGTTCCCAGACCAGAGGTGGCACCAGTGCCAAGTCGGGCTGGTTTGATAGTACCAAGTGGCTCCTGCAATCTGCCATCCAGAAGCGGGGCAGCTTAATTTTCTTTGCCAGGGAAACGGGCCGAGATTTGTGTCTGGGGGCCTAGGGCTGGGAGTGACCGGCTGGCTCCTGAAAAGTTACGATAGGCAGGATGGTGACCAGACCCATGGTGGCACGAGTGCCAAGTTGGGCTGATTTGATAGTACCAAGTGGCTCCTGCAATCTGCCATCAAAACGTTGGTAGGCGAGTTTTGTTTTCCAGGGAAAAGCGCCGTTGTTTGTGTTTGGGGGCCTGTGGCTGTGAGTGGCCGGCTGGCTCCTTAGAATCCACGATACGCAGGATGGTTCCCAGACTTGTCGTGGCACCAGTGCCAAGTCCGGCTGGTTTGATAGTACCAAGTGGATCCTGCAATCTGCCATCCAGAAGCGGGGCAGCTTACTTTTGTTTGCCAGGGAAACGGGCCGAGGTTTTTGTCTGGGGGCCTATGGCTGGGAGTGACCGGCTGGCTCCTGAAAAGCTACGATAGGCAGGATGGTGACCAGACCCATGGTGGCAGCAGTGCCAAGTTGGGCTGGTTTGATAGTACCAAGTGGCTCCTGCAATCTGCCATCAAAAAGTTGGCAGGCGAGTTTTGTTTTCCAGGGAAAAGCGCCGTTGTTTGTGTTTGGGTGCCTGTGGTGGGAGTGGCCGGCTGGCTCTTTAGAATCCACGATACGCAGGATGGTTCCCAGACCAGTGGTGGCACCAGTGCCAAGTCGGGCGGGTTTGATAGTAACAAGTGCGTCCTACAATCTGCCATCCAGAAGCGGGGCAGCTTACTTTTGTTTGCCAGGGAAACGGGCCGAGGTTTGTGTCTGGGGGCCTATGGCTGGGAGTGACCGGCTGGCTCCTGAAAAGCTACGATAGGCAGGATGGTGACCAGACCCATGGCGGCACCAGTGCCCAGTTGGGCTGGTTTGATAGTACCAAGTGGCTCCTGCAATCTGCCATCAAAAAGTTGGCAGGCGAGTTTTGTTTTCCAGGGAAAAGCGCCGCTGTTTGTGTTTGGGGGCCTGTGGCTGGGAGTGGCCGGCTGGCTCCTTAGAATCCACGATACGCAGGATGGTTCCCAGACCAGAGGTGGCACCAGTGCCAAGTCGGGCTGGTTTGATAGTACCAAGTGGCTCCTGCAATCTGCCATCCAGAAGCGGGGCAGCTTACTTTTGTTTGCCAGGGAAACGGGCCGAGCTTTGTGTCTGGGGGCCTATGGCTGGGAGTGACCGGCTGGCTCCTGAAAAGCTACGATAGGCAGGATGGTGACCAGACCCATGGTGGCACCAGTGCCAAGTTGGGCTGGTTTGATAGTACCAAGTGGCTCCTGCAATCTGCCATCAAAAAGTTGGCAGGGAAGTTTTCTTTACCAGGGAAAAGCGCCGTTGTTTTTGTTTGGGGGCCTATGGCTGGGAGTGGCCGGCTGGCTCCTTAGAATCCACGATACGCAGGATGGTTCCTAGACTTGACGTGGCACCAGTGCCAAGTTGGGCTGGTTTAATAGTACCAAGTGCGTCCTGCAATCTGCCATCCAGAAGTGGGGTAGCTTACTTTTGTTTGCCAGGGAAACGGGCCGAGGTTTGTGTCTGGGGGCCTATGGCTGGGAGTGACCGGCTGGCTCCTGAAAAGCTACGATAGGCAGGATGGTGACCAGACCCATGGTGGCACCAGTGCCAAGTTGGGCTGGTTTGATAGTACCAAGTGGCTCCTGCAATCTGCCATCAAAAAGTTGGCAGGCGAGTTTGTTATCCAGGGAAAAGCGCCGTTGTTTGTGCCTGGGGCCCTCTCGCCTGGAGTGGACGGATGGCTAATTAGAATCCACGATACACAGGATGGTTCCCAGACCCATGGTGGCACCAGTGCCAAGTTGGGCTGGTTTGATAGTACCAAGTGGTTCCTGCAATCTGCCATCCAGAAGCGGGGCAGCTTACTTTTGTTTGCCAGGGAAACGGTCCGAGGATTGTGTCTGGGGGCCTAAGCCTGGAAGTGACCGGCTGGCTCGTGAAAAGCTACGATAGGCAGGATGGTGACCAGACCCATGACGGCACCAGTGCCAAGTTGGGCTGGTTTGATAGTACCAAGTGGCTCCTGCAATCTGCCATCAAGAAGTTGGCAGGCGAGTTTTGTTTTCCAGGGAAAAGCGCCGTTGTTTGTGTTTGGGGGCCTGTGGCTGGGAGTGGCCGGCTGGCTCCTTAGAATCCACGATACTCAGCATGGTTCCCAGACCAAAGGTGGCACCAGTGCCAAGTTGGGCTGGTTGGATAGTACCAAGTGGTTCCTGCAATCTGCCATCCAGAAGCGGGGCAGCTTACTTTTGTTGGCCAGGGAAACGGGCCGAGGTTTGTGTCTGGGGGCCTATGGCTGGGAGTGACCGGCTGGCTCCTGAAAAGCTACGATAGGCAGGATGGTGACCAGACCCATGGTGGCACCAGTGGCAAGTTGGGCTGATTTGATTGTACCAAGTGGCTCCTGCAATCTGCCATCAAAAAGTTGGCAGGCGAATTTTGTTTTCCAGGGAAAAGCGCCGTTGTTTGTGTTTGGGGGCCTGTGGCAGGGAGTGGCCGGCTGGCTCCTGAAAAGCTACGATAGGCAGGATGGTGACGAGACCCATGGTGGCACCAGTGCCAAGTTGGGTTGGTTTGATAGTACCAAGTGGCTCCGGCAATCTGCCATCCAAAAGTTGGCAGACGAGTTTTGTTTTCAAGGGAAAAGCGCCGTTGTTTGTGTTTGGGGGCCTGTGGCTGGGAGTGGCCGGCTGGCTGCTTAGAATCTACCATACGCAGGATGGTTCCCAGACCAGAGGTGGCACCAGTGCCAAGTCGGGCTGGTTTGATAGTACCAAGTGCGTCCTGCAATCTGCCATCCAGAAGCGGGACAGCTTACTTTTGTTTGTCAGGGAAACGGGCCGAGCTTTGTGTCTGTGGGCCTACGGCTGGGAGTGACCGGCTGGCTCCTGAAAAGCTACGATAGGCAGGATGGTGACCAGACCCATGGTGGCACCAGTGCCAAGTTGGGCTGGTTTGATAGTACCAAGTGGCTCCTGCAATCTGCCATCAAAAATTTGGCAGGCAAGTTTTGTTTTCCAGGGAAAAGTGCCGTTGTTTTGTTTGGGGGCCTATGGCTGGGAGTGGCCGGCTGGCTCCTTAGAATCCACGATACGCAGGATGGTTCCCAGACCTGAGCTGGCACCAGTGCCAAGTTGGGCTGGTTTGATAGTACCAAGTGCGTCCTGCAATCTGCCATCCAGAAGCGGGGTAGCTTACTTTTGTTTGCCAGGGAAACGGGCCGAGCTTTGTGTCTCGGGGCCTATGGCTGGGAGTGACCGGCTGGCTCCTGAAAAGCTACGATAGGCAGGATGGTGACCAGACCCATGGTGGCACCAGTGCCAAGTTGGGCTGGTTTGATAGTACCAAGTGGCTCCTGCAATCTGCCATCAAAAACTTGGCAGGCGAGTTTGTTATCCAGGGAAAAGCGCCGTTGTTTTTGTTTGGGGGCCTGTGGCTGGGAGTGGCCGGCTGGCTCCTTAGAATCCATGATACGCAGGATGGTTCCCAGACCAGAGGTGGCACCAGTGCCAAGTCGGGCTGGTTTGATGGTAAAAAGTGGCTCCTGCAATCTGCCATCCAGAAGCGGGGCAGCTTACTTTTGTTTGCCAGGGAAACGGGCCGAGGTTTGTGTCTGGGGGTTTATGGCAGGCAGTGACCGGCTGGCTCCTGAAAAGCTACGATAGGCAGGATGGTGACCAGACCCATGGTGGCACCAGTGCCAAGTTGGGCTGGTTTGATAGTACCAAGTGGCTCCTGCAATCTGCCATCAAAAAGTTGGCAGGCGAGTTTTGTTTTCCAGGGAAAAGCGCCGTTGTTTGTGTTTGGGGGCCTGTGGCTGGGAGTGGCCGGCTGGCTCCTTAGAATCCACGATACTCAGCATGGTTCCCAGACCAAAGGTGGCACCAGTGCCAAGTTGGGCTGGTTGGATAGTACCAAGTGGTTCCTGCAATCTGCCATCCAGAAGCGGGGCAGCTTACTTTTGTTGGCCAGGGAAACGGGCCGAGGTTTGTGTCTGGGGGCCTATGGCTGGGAGTGACCGGCTGGCTCCTGAAAAGCTACGATAGGCAGGATGGTGACCAGACCCATGGTGGCACCAGTGGCAAGTTGGGCTGATTTGATTGTACCAAGTGGCTCCTGCAATCTGCCATCAAAAAGTTGGCAGGCGAATTTTGTTTTCCAGGGAAAAGCGCCGTTGTTTGGGTTTGGGGGCCTGTGGCAGGGAGTGGCCGGCTGGCTCCTGAAAAGCTACGATAGGCAGGATGGTGACGAGACCCATGGTGGCACCAGTGCCAAGTTGGGTTGGTTTGATAGTACCAAGTGGCTCCGGCAATCTGCCATCCAAAAGTTGGCAGACGAGTTTTGTTTTCAAGGGAAAAGCGCCGTTGTTTTTGTTTGGGGGCCTGTGGCTGGGAGTGGCCGGCTGGCTCCTTAGAATCCATGATACGCAGGATGGTTCCCAGACCAGAGGTGGCACCAGTGCCAAGTCGGGCTGGTTTGATGGTGAAAAGTGGCTCCTGCAATCTGCCATCCAGAAGCGGGGCAGCTTACTTTTGTTTGCCAGGGAAACGGGCCGAGGTTTGTGTCTGGGGGTTTATGGCTGGGAGTGACCGGCTGGCTCCTGAAAAGCTACGATAGGCAGGATGGTGACCAGACCCATGGTGGCACCAGTGTCAAGGTGGGCTGGTTTGATAGTACCAAGTGGCTCCTGCAATCTGCCATCCAGAATCGGGGTAACTTACTTTTGTTTTCCAGGGAAACGGGCCGAGGTTTGTGTCTGGGTGTCTATGGCTGGGAGTGACCGGCTGGCTCCTGAAAAGCTACGATAGGCAGGATGGTTCCCAGACCAGAGGTGGCACCAGTGCCAAGTTGGGCTGGTTTGATAGTACCAAGTGGCTCCTGCAATCTGCCATCAAAAAGTTGGCAGGCGAGTTTTGTTTTCCAGGGAAAAGCGCCGTTGTTTGTGTTTGGGGGCCTGTGGCAGGGAGTGGCCGGCTGGCTCCTTAGAATCCACGATATGCAGGATTGTTCCCAGACCCAAGGTGGCACCAGTGCCAAGTCGGGCTGGTTTGATGGTGCAAAGTGGCTCCTGCAATCTGCCATACAGACGCGGGGCAGCGGATTTTTGTTTCCAAGAGAAATGGTCCGTGGTTTGTTTTTGGGGGTTTATGGCTGGGCGTGGCCGGCTGGCTCCTTAAAAAGCTCGATATGCAGGATGGTTCCCTGACACAAGGTGGCACCAGTGCCACGTCGGGTGGTTTTCGTAGTACAAAGTGCGTCCTAAAATTTGCCATCCAGAAGAGGGGCAGTTGAGTTTTGTTTGCCAGAGAAAAGGGCCGTGGTTTGTTTTTGGGGGCATATGGCTGAGAGTGGCCGGCTGGCTCCTGAAAAGCTACGATAGGCAGGATGTTTACCAGACCCATGGTGGCACCAGTGCCAAGTTGGGCTGATTTGATAGTACCAAGTGGCTCCTGCAATCTGCCATCCAGAATCGGGGTAGCTTACTTTTGTTTTCCAGGGAAACGGGCCGAGGTTTGTGTCTGGGGGTCTATGGTTGGGAGTGGCCGGCTGGCTCCTTAGAAACCACGATACGCAGCATGGTTCCCAGACAAGAGGTGCCACCAGTGCCAAGTTGGGCTGGTTTGATACTACCAAGTGGTTCCTGCAATCTGCCATCCAGAAGCGGGGCAGCTTACTTTTGTTTGCCAGGGAAACGGATCGTTGTTTGTGTTTGGGGGCCTATGGCTGGGACTGACCGGCTGGCTCCATAAAATCCACGATACGCAGGATGGTTCCCAGACCAGAGGTGGCACCAGTGCCAAGTCGGGCTGGTTTGATAGTACCAAGTGGCTCCTGCAATCTGCCATCCAGAAGCGGGGCAGCTTACTTTTGTTTGCCAGGGAAACGGGCCGAGGTTTGTGTCTCGGGGCCTATGGCAGGCAGTGACCGGCTGGCTCCTGAAAAGCTACGATAGGCAGGATGGTGACCAGACCCATGGTGGCACCAGTGCCAAGTTGGGCTGGTTTGATAGTACCAAGTGGCTCCTGCAATCTGCCATCAAAAAGTTGGCAGGCGAGTTTTGTTTTCCAGGGAAAAGCGCCGTTGTTTGTGTTTGGGGGCCTGTGGTTGGGAGTGGCCGGCTGGCTCCTTAGAAACCACGATACGCAGGATGGTTCCCAGACCAGAGGTGGCACCAGTGCCAAGTCGGGCTGGTTTGATAGTACCAAGTGGCTCCTGCAATCTGCCATCCAGAAGCGGGGCAGCTTACTTTTGTTTGCCACGGAAACGGGCCGTTGTTTGTGTTTGGGGGCCTGTGGCTGGGAGTGGCCGACTGGCTCCTTAGAATCCACGATACGCATGATGGTTCCCAGACCAGAGGTGGCACCAGTGCCAAGTCGGGCTGGTTTGATAGTACCAAGTGGCTCCTGCAATCTGCCATCCAGAAGCGGGGCAGCTTAATTTTCTTTGCCAGGGAAACAGGCCGAGATTTGTGTCTGGGGGCCTATGGCTGGGAGTGACCGGCTGGCTCCTGAAAAGTTACGATAGGCAGGATGGTGACCAGACCCATGGTGGCACCAGTGCCAAGTTGGGCTGATTTGATAGTACCAAGTGGCTCCTGCAATCTGCCATCAAAACGTTGGTAGGCGAGTTTTGTTTTCCAGGGAAAAGCGCCGTTGTTTGTGTTTGGGGGCCTGTGGCTGTGAGTGGCCGGCTGGCTCCTTAGAATCCACGATACGCAGGATGGTTCCCAGACTTGTCGTGGCACCAGTGCCAAGTCCGGCTGGTTTGATAGTACCAAGTGGCTCCTGCAATCTGCCATCCAGAAGCGGGGCAGCTTACTTTTGTTTGCCAGGGAAACGGGCCGAGGTTTTTGTCTGGGGGCCTATGGCTGGGAGTGACCGGCTGGCTCCTGAAAAGCTACGATAGGCAGGATGGTGACCAGACCCATGGTGGCAGCAGTGCCAAGTTGGGCTGGTTTGATAGTACCAAGTGGCTCCTGCAATCTGCCATCAAAAAGTTGGCAGGCGAGTTTTGTTTTCCAGGGAAAAGCGCCGTTGTTTGTGTTTGGGTGCCTGTGGTGGGAGTGGCCGGCTGGCTCTTTAGAATCCACGATACGCAGGATGGTTCCCAGACCAGTGGTGGCACCAGTGCCAAGTCGGGCGGGTTTGATAGTAACAAGTGCGTCCTACAATCTGCCATCCAGAAGCGGGGCAGCTTACTTTTGTTTGCCAGGGAAACGGGCCGAGGTTTTTGTCTGGGGGCCTATGGCTGGGAGTGACCGGCTGGCTCGTGAAAAGCTACGATAGGCAGGATGGTGACCAGACCCATGGCGGCACCAGTGCCAAGTTGGGCTGGTTTGATAGTACCAAGTGGCTCCTGCAATCTGCCATCAAAATGTTGGCAGGCGAGTTTTGTTTTCCAGGGAAAAGCGCCGTTGTTTTTGTTTGGGGGCCTGTGGCTGGGAGTGGCCGGCTGGCTCCTTAGAATCCACGATACGCAGGATGGTTCCCAGACCATAGGTGGCACCAGTGCCAAGTCGGGCTGGTTTGATAGTACCAAGTGGCTCCTGCAATCTGCCATCCAGCAGCGGGGCAGCTTACTTTTGTTTGCCAGGGAAACGGGCCGAGCTTTGTGTCTGGGGGCCTATGGCTGGGAGTGACCGGCTGGCTCCTGAAAAGCTACGATAGGCAGGATGGTGACCAGACCCATGGTGGCACCAGTGCCAAGTTGGGCTGGTTTGATAGTACCAAGTGGCTCCTGCAATCTGCCATCAAAAAGTTGGCAGGCGAGTTTTGTTTTCCAGGGAAAAGCGCCGTTGTTTGTGTTTGGGGGCCTGTGGTTGGGAGTGGCCGGCTGGCTCCTTAGAAACCACGATACGCAGGATGGTTCCCAGACCAGAGGTGGCACCAGTGCCAAGTCGGGCTGGTTTGATAGTACCAAGTGGCTCCTGCAATCTGCCATCCAGAAGCGGGGCAGCTTACTTTTGTTTGCCACGGAAACGGGCCGTTGTTTGTGTTTGGGGGCCTGTGGCTGGGAGTGGCCGACTGGCTCCTTAGAATCCACGATACGCAGGATGGTTCCCAGACCAGAGGTGGCACCAGTGCCAAGTCGGGCTGGTTTGATAGTACCAAGTGGCTCCTGCAATCTGCCATCCAGAAGCGGGGCAGCTTAATTTTCTTTGCCAGGGAAACGGGCCGAGATTTGTGTCTGGGGGCCTAGGGCTGGGAGTGACCGGCTGGCTCCTGAAAAGTTACGATAGGCAGGATGGTGACCAGACCCATGGTGGCACGAGTGCCAAGTTGGGCTGATTTGATAGTACCAAGTGGCTCCTGCAATCTGCCATCAAAACGTTGGTAGGCGAGTTTTGTTTTCCAGGGAAAAGCGCCGTTGTTTGTGTTTGGGGGCCTGTGGCTGTGAGTGGCCGGCTGGCTCCTTAGAATCCACGATACGCAGGATGGTTCCCAGACTTGTCGTGGCACCAGTGCCAAGTCCGGCTGGTTTGATAGTACCAAGTGGATCCTGCAATCTGCCATCCAGAAGCGGGGCAGCTTACTTTTGTTTGCCAGGGAAACGGGCCGAGGTTTTTGTCTGGGGGCCTATGGCTGGGAGTGACCGGCTGGCTCCTGAAAAGCTACGATAGGCAGGATGGTGACCAGACCCATGGTGGCAGCAGTGCCAAGTTGGGCTGGTTTGATAGTACCAAGTGGCTCCTGCAATCTGCCATCAAAAAGTTGGCAGGCGAGTTTTGTTTTCCAGGGAAAAGCGCCGTTGTTTGTGTTTGGGTGCCTGTGGTGGGAGTGGCCGGCTGGCTCTTTAGAATCCACGATACGCAGGATGGTTCCCAGACCAGTGGTGGCACCAGTGCCAAGTCGGGCGGGTTTGATAGTAACAAGTGCGTCCTACAATCTGCCATCCAGAAGCGGGGCAGCTTACTTTTGTTTGCCAGGGAAACGGGCCGAGGTTTGTGTCTGGGGGCCTATGGCTGGGAGTGACCGGCTGGCTCCTGAAAAGCTACGATAGGCAGGATGGTGACCAGACCCATGGCGGCACCAGTGCCAAGTTGGGCTGGTTTGATAGTACCAAGTGGCTCCTGCAATCTGCCATCAAAAAGTTGGCAGGCGAGTTTTGTTTTCCAGGGAAAAGCGCCGTTGTTTGTGTTTGGGGGCCTGTGGCTGGGAGTGGCCGGCTGGCTCCTTAGAATCCACGATACGCAGGATGGTTCCCAGACCAGAGGTGGCACCAGTGCCAAGTCGGGCTGGTTTGATAGTACCAAGTGGCTCCTGCAATCTGCCATCCAGAAGCGGGGCAGCTTACTTTTGTTTGCCAGGGAAACGGGCCGAGCTTTGTGTCTGGGGGCCTATGGCTGGGAGTGACCGGCTGGCTCCTGAAAAGCTACGATAGGCAGGATGGTGACCAGACCCATGGTGGCACCAGTGCCAAGTTGGGCTGGTTTGATAGTACCAAGTGGCTCCTGCAATCTGCCATCAAAAAGTTGGCAGGGAAGTTTTCTTTACCAGGGAAAAGCGCCGTTGTTTTTGTTTGGGGGCCTATGGCTGGGAGTGGCCGGCTGGCTCCTTAGAATCCACGATACGCAGGATGGTTCCTAGACTTGACGTGGCACCAGTGCCAAGTTGGGCTGGTTTAATAGTACCAAGTGCGTCCTGCAATCTGCCATCCAGAAGTGGGGTAGCTTACTTTTGTTTGCCAGGGAAACGGGCCGAGGTTTGTGTCTGGGGGCCTATGGCTGGGAGTGACCGGCTGGCTCCTGAAAAGCTACGATAGGCAGGATGGTGACCAGACCCATGGTGGCACCAGTGCCAAGTTGGGCTGGTTTGATAGTACCAAGTGGCTCCTGCAATCTGCCATCAAAAAGTTGGCAGGCGAGTTTGTTATCCAGGGAAAAGCGCCGTTGTTTGTGCCTGGGGCCCTCTCGCCTGGAGTGGACGGATGGCTAATTAGAATCCACGATACACAGGATGGTTCCCAGACCCATGGTGGCACCAGTGCCAAGTTGGGCTGGTTTGATAGTACCAAGTGGTTCCTGCAATCTGCCATCCAGAAGCGGGGCAGCTTACTTTTGTTTGCCAGGGAAACGGTCCGAGGATTGTGTCTGGGGGCCTAAGCCTGGAAGTGACCGGCTGGCTCGTGAAAAGCTACGATAGGCAGGATGGTGACCAGACCCATGACGGCACCAGTGCCAAGTTGGGCTGGTTTGATAGTACCAAGTGGCTCCTGCAATCTGCCATCAAGAAGTTGGCAGGCGAGTTTTGTTTTCCAGGGAAAAGCGCCGTTGTTTGTGTTTGGGGGCCTGTGGCTGGGAGTGGCCGGCTGGCTCCTTAGAATCCACGATACTCAGCATGGTTCCCAGACCAAAGGTGGCACCAGTGCCAAGTTGGGCTGGTTGGATAGTACCAAGTGGTTCCTGCAATCTGCCATCCAGAAGCGGGGCAGCTTACTTTTGTTGGCCAGGGAAACGGGCCGAGGTTTGTGTCTGGGGGCCTATGGCTGGGAGTGACCGGCTGGCTCCTGAAAAGCTACGATAGGCAGGATGGTGACCAGACCCATGGTGGCACCAGTGGCAAGTTGGGCTGATTTGATTGTACCAAGTGGCTCCTGCAATCTGCCATCAAAATGTTGGCAGGCGAATTTTGTTTTCCAGGGAAAAGCGCCGTTGTTTGTGTTTGGGGGCCTGTGGCAGGGAGTGGCCGGCTGGCTCCTGAAAAGCTACGATAGGCAGGATGGTGACGAGACCCATGGTGGCACCAGTGCCAAGTTGGGTTGGTTTGATAGTACCAAGTGGCTCCGGCAATCTGCCATCCAAAAGTTGGCAGACGAGTTTTGTTTTCAAGGGAAAAGCGCCGTTGTTTGTGTTTGGGGGCCTGTGGCTGGGAGTGGCCGGCTGGCTGCTTAGAATCTACCATACGCAGGATGGTTCCCAGACCAGAGGTGGCACCAGTGCCAAGTCGGGCTGGTTTGATAGTACCAAGTGCGTCCTGCAATCTGCCATCCAGAAGCGGGACAGCTTACTTTTGTTTGTCAGGGAAACGGGCCGAGCTTTGTGTCTGTGGGCCTACGGCTGGGAGTGACCGGCTGGCTCCTGAAAAGCTACGATAGGCAGGATGGTGACCAGACCCATGGTGGCACCAGTGCCAAGTTGGGCTGGTTTGATAGTACCAAGTGGCTCCTGCAATCTGCCATCAAAAATTTGGCAGGCAAGTTTTGTTTTCCAGGGAAAAGTGCCGTTGTTTTGTTTGGGGGCCTATGGCTGGGAGTGGCCGGCTGGCTCCTTAGAATCCACGATACGCAGGATGGTTCCCAGACCTGAGCTGGCACCAGTGCCAAGTTGGGCTGGTTTGATAGTACCAAGTGCGTCCTGCAATCTGCCATCCAGAAGCGGGGTAGCTTACTTTTGTTTGCCAGGGAAACGGGCCGAGCTTTGTGTCTCGGGGCCTATGGCTGGGAGTGACCGGCTGGCTCCTGAAAAGCTACGATAGGCAGGATGGTGACCAGACCCATGGTGGCACCAGTGCCAAGTTGGGCTGGTTTGATAGTACCAAGTGGCTCCTGCAATCTGCCATCAAAAACTTGGCAGGCGAGTTTGTTATCCAGGGAAAAGCGCCGTTGTTTTTGTTTGGGGGCCTGTGGCTGGGAGTGGCCGGCTGGCTCCTTAGAATCCATGATACGCAGGATGGTTCCCAGACCAGAGGTGGCACCAGTGCCAAGTCGGGCTGGTTTGATGGTAAAAAGTGGCTCCTGCAATCTGCCATCCAGAAGCGGGGCAGCTTACTTTTGTTTGCCAGGGAAACGGGCCGAGGTTTGTGTCTGGGGGTTTATGGCAGGCAGTGACCGGCTGGCTCCTGAAAAGCTACGATAGGCAGGATGGTGACTAGACCCATGGTGGCACCAGTGCCAAGTTGGGCTGGTTTGATAGTACCAAGTGGCTCCTGCAATCTGCCATCAAAAAGTTGGCAGGCGAGTTTTGTTTTCCAGGGAAAAGCGCCGTTGTTTGTGTTTGGGGGCCTGTGGCTGGGAGTGGCCGGCTGGCTCCTTAGAATCCACGATACTCAGCATGGTTCCCAGACCAAAGGTGGCACCAGTGCCAAGTTGGGCTGGTTGGATAGTACCAAGTGGTTCCTGCAATCTGCCATCCAGAAGCGGGGCAGCTTACTTTTGTTGGCCAGGGAAACGGGCCGAGGTTTGTGTCTGGGGGCCTATGGCTGGGAGTGACCGGCTGGCTCCTGAAAAGCTACGATAGGCAGGATGGTGACCAGACCCATGGTGGCACCAGTGGCAAGTTGGGCTGATTTGATTGTACCAAGTGGCTCCTGCAATCTGCCATCAAAAAGTTGGCAGGCGAATTTTGTTTTCCAGGGAAAAGCGCCGTTGTTTGTGTTTGGGGGCCTGTGGCAGGGAGTGGCCGGCTGGCTCCTGAAAAGCTACGATAGGCAGGATGGTGACGAGACCCATGGTGGCACCAGTGCCAAGTTGGGTTGGTTTGATAGTACCAAGTGGCTCCGGCAATCTGCCATCCAAAAGTTGGCAGACGAGTTTTGTTTTCAAGGGAAAAGCGCCGTTGTTTTTGTTTGGGGGCCTGTGGCTGGGAGTGGCCGGCTGGCTCCTTAGAATCCATGATACGCAGGATGGTTCCCAGACCAGAGGTGGCACCAGTGCCAAGTCGGGCTGGTTTGATGGTGAAAAGTGGCTCCTGCAATCTGCCATCCAGAAGCGGGGCAGCTTACTTTTGTTTGCCAGGGAAACGGGCCGAGGTTTGTGTCTGGGGGTTTATGGCTGGGAGTGACCGGCTGGCTCCTGAAAAGCTACGATAGGCAGGATGGTGACCAGACCCATGGTGGCACCAGTGTCAAGGTGGGCTGGTTTGATAGTACCAAGTGGCTCCGGCAGTCTGCCATCAAAATTTGGCAGGCGAGTTTTGTTTTCCAGGGAAAAGCGCCGTTGTTTTTGTTTGGGGGCCTGTGGGTGGGAGTGGCCGGATGGCTAATTAGAATCCACGATACGCAGCATGGTTCCCAGACCTGAGGTGGCACCAGTGCCAAGTCGGGCTAGTTTGATGGTGCAAAGTGGCTCCTGCAATCTGCCATCCAGAAGCGGGGCAGCTTGCTTTTGTTTGCCAGGGAAACGGGCCGAGGTTTGTGTCTGGGGGCCTATGGCTGGGAGTGACCGGCTGGCTCCTGAAAAGCTATGATAGGCAGGATGGTGACCAGACCCAAGGTGGCACCAGTGCCAAGTTGGGCTGGTTTGATAGTACCAAGTGGCTCCTGCAATCTGCCATCAAAAACTTGGCAGGCGAGTTTTGTTTTCCAGGGAAAAGCGCCGTTGTTTGTGTTTGGGGGCCTGTGGCTGGGAGTGGCCGGCTGGTTGCTTAGAATCCACGATACGCAGGATGGTTCCCAGACGTGAGGCGGCGCCAGTGCCAAGTCGGGCTGGTTTGATACTACCAAGTGCGTCCTGCATTCTGCCATCCAGAAGCGGGACAGCTTACTTTTGCTTGCCAGGGAAACGGGCCGAGCTTTGGGTCTGGGCGCCTATGGCTGGGAGTGACCGGCTGGCTCCTGAAAAGCTACGATAGGCAGGATGGTGACCAGACCCATGGTGGCACCAGTGCCAAGTTGGGCTGGTTTGATAGTACCAAGTGGCTCCTGCAATCTGCCATCAAAAATTGGCAGGCGAGTTTTGTTTTCCAGGGAAAAGCGCCGTTGTTTGTGTTTAGGGGCCTGTGGGTGGGAGTGGCCGGATGGCTAATTAGAATCCACGATACGCAGCATGGTTCCCAGACCTGAGGTGGCACCAGTGCCAAGTCGGGCTAGTTGGATGGTGAAAAGTGGCTCCTGCAATCTGCCATCCAGAAGCGGGGCAGCTTACTTTTGTTTTCCAGGGAAACTGGCCGAGGTTTGTGTCTGGGGGCCTATGGCTGGGAGTGACCGGCTGGCTCCTGAAAAGCTACGATAGGCAGGATGGTGACCAGACCCATGGTGGCACCAGAGCCAAGTTGGGCTGATTTGATAGTACCAAGTGGCTCCTGCAATCTGCCATCAAATAGTCGGCAGGCGAGTTTTGTTTTCCAGGGAAAAGCGCCGTTGTTTGTGACTGGGGGCCTGTGGGTGGGAGTGACCGGCTGGCTCCTTAGAATCCACGATACGCAGGATGGTTCCCAGACTTGAGGTGGCACCAGTGACAAGTCGGGCCAGTTTGATGGTGCAAAGTGGCTCCTGCAATCTGCCATCCAGAAGCGGGGTAGCTTACTTTTCTTTGCCAGGGAAACGGGCCGAGGTTTTTCTCTGGGGGCCTATGGCTGGGAGTGACCGGGTGGCGCCTGAACAGCTACGATAGGCAGGATGGTGACCAGACCCATGGTGGCACCAGTGCCAAGTTGGGCTGGTTTGATAGTACCAAGTGGCTCCTGCAATCTGCCATCAAAATGTTGGCAGGCGAGTTTTGTTTTCCAGGGAAAAGCGCTGTTGTTTGTGTTTGGGGGCCTGTGGCTGGGAGTGACCGGCTGGCTCCTTAGAATCCACGATACGCAGGATGGTTCCCAGACCAGAGGTGGCACCAGTGCCAAGTCGGGCTGGTTTTATAGTACCAAGTGTTTCATGCAATCTGCCATCCAGAAGCGGGGCAGCTTAATTTTGTTTGCCAGGGAAACGGGCCGAGCTTTGTGTCTGGGCGCCTATGGCTGGGAGTGACCTGCTAGGTACTGAAAAGCTACGATAGGCAGGATGGTGACCACATCCATGGTGGCACCAGTGCCAAGTTGGGCTGGTTTGATAGTACCAAGTGGCTCCTGCAATCCGCCATGAAAAAGTTGGCAGGCGAGTTTTGTTTTCCAGGGAAAAGCGCCGTTGTTTGTGTTTGGGTGCCTGTGGCAGGGAGTGGCCGGCTGGCTCCTTAGAATCCACGATACGCAGGATGGTTCCCAGAACCAAGGTGGCACCAGTGCCAAGTTGGGCTGGTTTGATACTACCAAGTGCGTCCTGCAATCTGCCATCCAGAAGCGGGGTAGCTTACTTTTTTTTGCCAGGGAAACGGGCCGAGGTTTTTGTCTCGGGGTATAAGGCTGGGGGTGACCGGCTGGCTCCTGAAAAGCTACGATAGGCAGGATGGTGACCAGACCCATGGTGGCACCAGTGCCAAGTTGGGCTGGTTTGATAGTACCAAGTGGCTCCTGCAATCTGCCATCAAAAATTTGGCAGGCGAGTTTTGTTTTCCAGGGAAAAGCGCCGTTGTTTGTGTTTGGGGGCCTGTGGCTGGGAGTGGCCGGCTGGCTAATTAGAATCCACGATACGCAGGATGGTTCCCAGACCAGAGGTGACCCCAGTGACAAGTCGGGCTGGTTTGATACTACCAAGTGCGTCCTGCAATCTGCCATCCAGAAGCGGGGTAGCTTACTATTGTTTGCCAGGGAAACGGGCCGAGGTGTTTGTCTCGGCGCCTGTGGCTGGGGGTGACCGGCTGGCTCCTGAAAAGCTACGATAGGCAGGATGGTGACCAGACCCATGGTGGCACCAGTGCCAAGTTGGGCTGGTTTGATAGTATCAAGTGGCTCCTGCAATCCGCCATCAAAAAGTTGGCAGGCGAGTTTTGTTTTCCAGGGAAAAGCGCCGTTGTTTGTGTTTGAGTGCCTGTGGCAGGGAGTGGCCGGCTGGCTGCTTAGAATCCACGATACGCAGGATGGTTCCCAGACCCAAGGTGGCACCAGTGCCAAGTTGGGCTGGTTTGATATTACGAAGTGCGTCCTGCAATCTGCCATCCAGAAGCGGGGTAGCTTACTTTTTTTTGCCAGGGAAACGGGCCGAGGTTTTTGTCTCGGGGCCTGTGGCTGGGGGTGACCTGCTGGCTCCTGAAAAGCTACGATAGGCAGGATGGTGACCAGACCCATGGTGGCACCAGTGCCAAGTTGGGCTGGTTTGATAGTACCAAGTGGCTCCTGCAATCTGCCATCAAAAATTTGGCAGGCGAGTTTTGTTTTCCCGGGAAAAGCGCCCTTGTTTGTGTTTGGGGGCCTGTGGCTGGGAGTGGCCGGCTGGCTAATTAGAATCAACGATACGCAGGATGGTTCCCAGACCAGAGTTGGCACCAGTGACAAGTCGGGCTGGTTTGATACTACCAAGCGCGTCCTGCAATCTGCCATCCAGAAGCGGGGCAGCTTACTTTTGTTTGCCAGGGAAACGGGCCGAGCTTTGTGTCTGGGGGCCTATGGCTGGGAGTGACCGGCTGGCTCCTGAAAAGCTACGATAGGCAGGATGGTGACCAGACCCATGGTGGCACCAGTGCCAAGTTGGGCTGATTTGATAGTAGCAAGTGGCTCCTGCAATCTGCCATCAAAATGTTGGCAGGCGAGTTTTGTTTTCCAGGGAAAAGCGCCGTTGTTTGTGTTTGGGGGCCTGTGGCTGGGAGTGACCGGCTGGCTCCTTAGAATCCACGATACGCCGGATGGTTCCCAGACCCAAGGTGGCACCAGTGCCAAGTTGGGCTGGTTTGATAGTACCAAGTTATTCCTGCAATCTGCCATCCAGAAGCGGGGCAGCTTACTTTTGTTTTCCAGGGAAAAGGGCCGAGGTTTTTCTCTGGGGGCCTATGGCTGGGAGTGACCGGCTGGCGCCTGAACAGCTACGATAGGCAGGATGGTTCCAAGACCCATGGTGGCACCAGTGCCATGTTCGGCTGATTTGATAGTACCAAGTGGCTCCTGCAATCTGCCATCAAAATGTTGGCAGGCGAGTTTTGTTTTCCAGGGAAAAGCGCCGTTGTTTGTGTTTGGGGGCCTGTGGCTGGGAGTGGCCAGCTTGCTAATTGGAATCCACGATACGCAGGATGGTTCCCAGACCAGAGGTGGCACCAGTGCCAAGTCGGGCTGGTTTGATAGTACCAAGTGCGTCCTGCAATCTGCCATCCACAAGCGGCGCCGCTTAGTTTTGTTTGCCACGGAAACGGGCCGAGGTTTGTGTCTGGGGGCCTATGGCTGGGAGTGACCGGCTAGGTCCTGAAAATCTACGATAGGCAGGATGGTGACCAGACCCATGGTGGCACCAGTGCCAAGTTGGGCTGGTTTGATAGTACCAAGTTGCTCCGGCAATCTGCCATCAAAATTTGGCAGGCGAGTTTTGTTTTCCAGGGAAAAGCGCCGCTGTTTGTGTTTGAGGGCCTGTGGCTGGGAGTGTCCGGCTGGCTCCTTAGAATCCACGATACGCAGGATGGTTCCCAGACCTGAGGTGGCACCAGTGCCAAGTCGGGCTAGTTTGATGGTGCAAAGTGGCTCCTGCAATCTGCCATCCAGAAGCGGGGCAGCTTACTTTTTTTTGCCAGGGAAACGGGCCGAGGTTTGTGTCTGGGGTCTATGGCTGGGAGTGACCGGCTGGCTCCTGAAAAGCTACGATAGGCAGGATGGTGACCAGACCCATGGTGGCACCAGTGCCAAGTTGGGCTGGTTTGATAGTACCAAGTGGCTCCGGCAATCTGCCATCAAAAAGTTGGCAGGCGAGTTTTGTTTTCCAGGGAAAAGCGCCGATGTTTGTGTTTGGGGGCCTGTGGCTGGGAGTGGCCGGCTGGCTCCTTAGAATCCACGATACGCAGGATGGTTCCCAGACCTGAGGTAGCACCAGTGCCAAGTCGGGCTGGTTTGATAGTACCAAGTGCGTCCTGCAATCTGCCATCCAGAAGCGGGGCAGCTTACTTTTGTTTGCCAGGGTAACGGGCCGAGGTTTGTGTCTGGGGGCCTATGGCAGGGAGTGACCGGCTGGCTCCTGAAAAGCTACGATAGGCAGGATGGTGACCAGACCCATGGTGGCACCAGTGCCAAGTTGGGCTGGTTTGATAGTACCAAGTGGCTCCTGCAATCTGCCATCAAAAGTTGGCAGGCGAGTTTTGTTTTCCAGGGAAAAGCGCCGTTGTTTGTGTTTGGGGGCCTGTGGCTGGGAGTGGCCGGCTGGCTCCTTAGAATCCACAATACGCAGGATGGTTCCCTGACCTGAGGTGGCACCAGTGATAAGTTGGGCTGGTTTGATAGTACCAAGTGCGTCCTGCAATCTGCCATCCAGAAGCGGGGTAGCTTACTTTTGTTTGCCAGGGAAACAGGCCGAGCTTTGTGTCTGGGGGCCTATGGCTGGGAGTGACCGGCTGGCTCCTGAAAAGCTACGATAGGCAGGATGGTGACCAGACCCATGGTGGCACCAGAGCCATGTTCGGCTGATTTCAAAGTACAAAGTGGCTCCTGCAATCTGCCATCAAAAGTCAGCAGGCAAGCTTTGTTTTCCAGGGAAAAGCGCCGTTGTTTGTGTCTGCGGGCCTGTGGCTGGAGTGGCCGGCTGGCTCCTTTAAACACACGATACGCCGGATGGTTCCCAGACCCAAGGTGGCACCAGTGCCAAGTTGGGCTGGTTTGATAGTACCAAGTGGTTCCTGCAATCTGCAATCAAAATGTTGGCAGGCGAGTTTTGTTTTCCAGGGAAAAGCGCCGATGTTTTTTTTTGGGGGCCTGTGGCTGGGAGTGGCCGGCTGGCTCCTTAGAATCCAAGATACGCAGGATGGTTCCCAGACCAGAGGTGGCACCAGTACCAAGTCGGGCTGGTTTGATAATAACAAGTGGATCCTGAAATCTGCCATCCAGAAGCGGGGCAGCTTACTTTTGTTTGCCAGGGAAACGGGCCGAGCTTTGTGTCTGGGGGCCTATGGCTGGGAGTGACCGGCTGGCTCCTGAAAAGCTACGATAGGCAGGATGGTGACCAGACCCATGGTGTCAGCAGTGCCAAGTTGGGCTGGTTTGATAGTACCAAGTGGCTCCTGCAATCTGCCATCAAAATTTGGCAGGCGAGTTTTGTTTTCCAGGGAAAAGCGCCGTTGTTTGTGTTTGGGGGCCTGTGGCTGGGAGTGGCCGTCTTGCTAATTGGAATCCACGATACGCAGGAGGGTTCCCAGACCTGAGGTGGCACCAGTGACAAGTCGGGCCAGTTTGATGGTGCAAAGTGGCTCCTGCAATCTGCCATCCAGAAGCGGGGCAGCTTACTTTTGTTTGCCAGGGAAACGGGCCGAGGTTTATGTCTGGGTTCCTATGGCTGGGAGTGACCGGCTGGCACCTGAAAAGCTACGATAGGCAGGATGGTGACCAGATCCATGGTGGCACCAGTGCCAAGTTGGGCTGATTTGATAGTACCAAGTGGCTCCTGCAATCTGCCATCAAAAATTTGGCAGGCGAGTTTTGTTTTCCAGGGAAAAGCGCCGTTGTTTGTATTTGGGGGCCTGTGGCTGGGAGTGGCCCGCTGGCTCCTTAGAATCCACGATACGCAGGATGGTTCCCAGACCCAAGGTGGCACCATTTCCAAGTTGGGCTGGTTTGATAGTACCAAGTGCGTACTGTAATCTGCCATCCAGAAGCGGGGCAGCTTACTTTTGTTTGCCAGGGAAACGGGCCGAGGTTTGTGTCTGGGGGCCTATGGCTGGGAGTGACCGGCTGGCTCCTGAAAAGCTACGATACGCAGGATGGTGACCAGACCCATGGTGGCACCAGTGCCAAGTTGGGCTGATTTGATAGTACCAAGTGGCTCCTGCAATCTGCCATCAAAATGTTGGCAGGCGAGTTTTGTTTTCCAGGGAAAAGCGCCGTTGTTTGTGTTTGGGGGCCTGTGGCTGGGAGTGGCCAGCTGGCTCCTTAGAATCCACGATACGCAGGATGGTTCCCAGACCCAAGGTGGCACCAGTGCCAAGTTGGGCTGGTTTGATAGTACCAAGTGTCTCCTGCAATCTGCCATCCAGAAGCAGGGCAGCTTACTTTTGTTTGCCAGAGAAATAGGCCTAGGTTTTTGTTTGGGGGCCTGTGGCTAGGAGTGGCCGGCTGGCTCCTAAGAATCCACGATACGCAGGATGTTTCCCAGACCCAAGGTGGCACCAGTGCCAAGTCGGGCTGGTTTGATAGTACCAAGTGGCTCCTGCAAACTCCATCAAAAAGTTGGCAGGCGTGTTTTGTTTTCCAGGGAACAGCGCCGTTGATGTTGTTTGGGGGCCTGTGGCTCAGAGTGGCCGGGTGGCTCCTTAGAATCCACGATACGCAGGATGGTTCCCAGACCCAAGGTGGCACCAGTGCCAAGTCGGGCTGGTTTGATTACACCAAGTGGCTCCTGCAATCTGCCATCCAGAAGTGAGGCAGCTAAGTTTTGTTTGCGAGAAAAAAGGGCCGTGGTTTTTGTTGGGGGCCTGTGGCTGGGAGTAGCCGGCTGGCTCCTTAAAATCCACGATAGGCAGGATGGTTCCCAGACCCAAGGTGGCACCAGTGCCAAGTCGGGCTGGTTTGATAGTACCAAGTGGCTCCTGCAATCTGCCATCCAGAAGCGGGGCAGCTGAGTTTTGTTTGCCAGAGAAAAAGGCTGTGGTTTGTGTTTGGGGGCCTGTGGCTGGCAGTGGCCGGCTGGCTCCTGAAAATCCACGATACGCAGCATGGTTCCCAGACCCAAGGTGGCACCAGTGCCAAGTGGGGCTCGTTTGACAGTGTCAAGTGCCTCCTGCAATCTGCCATCCAGAAGCAGGGCAGCTTACTTTTGTTTGCCAGAGAAATAGGCCTAGGTTTTTGTTTGGGGGCCTGTGGCTAGGAGTGGCCGGCTGGCTCCTAAGAATCCACGATACGCAGGATGTTTCCCAGACCCAAGGTGGCACCAGTGCCAAGTCGGGCTGGTTTGATAGTACCAAGTGGCTCCTGCAAACTCCATCAAAAAGTTGGCAGGCGTGTTTTGTTTTCCAGGGAACAGCGCCGTTGATGTTGTTTGGGGGCCTGTGGCTCAGAGTGGCCGGGTGGCTCCTTAGAATCCACGATACGCAGGATGGTTCCCAGACCCAAGGTGGCACCAGTGCCAAGTCGGGCTGGTTTGATTACACCAAGTGGCTCCTGCAATCTGCCATCCAGAAGTGAGGCAGCTAAGTTTTGTTTGCGAGAAAAAAGGGCCGTGGTTTTTGTTGGGGGCCTGTGGCTGGGAGTAGCCGGCTGGCTCCTTAAAATCCACGATAGGCAGGATGGTTCCCAGACCCAAGGTGGCACCAGTGCCAAGTCGGGCTGGTTTGATAGTACCAAGTGGCTCCTGCAATCTGCCATCCAGAAGCGGGGCAGCTGAGTTTTGTTTGCCAGAGAAAAAGGCTGTGGTTTGTGTTTGGGGGCCTGTGGCTGGCAGTGGCCGGCTGGCTCCTGAAAATCCACGATACGCAGCATGGTTCCCAGACCCAAGGTGGCACCAGTGCCAAGTGGGGCTCGTTTGACAGTGTCAAGTGCCTCCTGCAATCTCCCATCCAGAAGCGGGGCAGCTGAGTTTTTTTTGCCAGGGAAACGGACCTTTGTTTTTGATTGGGCTCTGTGGCCGAGAGTGGTCGGCTGTCTCCTGACAATCCACAATACGCAGGATGGTTCCCAGACCCAAGGTGGCACCAGTGCCAAGTCGGGCTGGTTTGATAGTACCAAGTGTCTCCTGCAATCTGCCATCCAGAAGCGGGGCAGCTGAGTTTTGTTTGCCAGAGAAAAGGGCCGTGGGTTGTGTTTGGGGGCATATGGCTGGGAGTGGCCACCTGGCTCCTTAAAATGCACGATACGCCGCATGGTAACCAGGCGCAAGGTGGCACCAGTGCCAAGTCAGGCTGTTTTTGTAGTACCCAGTGGCTCCTGCAATTTGCCATCCAGAAGCGGGGCAGTTGAATTTTGTTTGCTAGAGAAAAGGGCTGTGGTTTGTGTTTGGGGGCCTATGGCTGAGAGTGGCCGGCTGGCCCCTGAAAATCAACGATAGGCAGGATGGTTCCCAGATCCAAGGTGGCACCAGTGCCAAGTAAGGCTGGTTGTATGGTTCAAAGTAACTCCTGCAATCTGCCATCCAGAAGCGGGACAGCTGAGTTTTTTTTGCCAGAGAAAAGGTCCATGGTTTCTTTTTGGGGCATACGGCTGGGAATTGCCGGCTGGCTCCTTAAAATGCTCGATACACAGGATGGTTCCCAGAGCCAAGGTGGCACCACTGCCAAGTCGGGCTCTTTTTGTAGTACCAAGTGCGTCCTGCAATTTGCCATCCAGAAGAGGGGCAGTTGAGTTTTGTTTGCCAGAGAAAAGGGCCGTTGTTTGTGTTTGGGGGCCTGTGGCTGGGAGTGTTCGGCTGGTTCCTGAATATGTACGATACGCAGGATTGTTCCCAGATCCAAGGTGGCAGCAGTGCCATGTTGTGCTGGTGTGATAGTCCCAAGTGGCTCCTGCAATCTGCCATCCAGAAGTGGGGCAGCTGATTTTTGTTTGCCAGAGAAAAGGTCCGTGGTTTGTTTTTGGGGGCATATGGCTGAGAGTGGCCGGCTGGCCCCTGAAAATCCACGATACACAGGATGGTTCCCAGATCCAAGGTGGCACCTGTGCCAAGTCGGGCTGATTTGATAGTACTAAGTAGCTCCTGCAATCTGCCATGCAGAAGCGGGGCAGCTTACTTTTGTTTGCCAGGGAAACGGGCCGAGGTTTGTGTTTGGGGGCCTATGGCTGAGAGTGACCGGCTGGCTCCTGAAAAGCTACAATAGGCAGGATGGTGACCAGACCCATGGTGGCACCAGTGCCAAGTTGGGCTGGTTTGATAGTACCAAGTGGTTCCTGCAATCTGCCATCCAGAAGCAGGGCAGCTGAGTTTTGTTTGCCAGAGAAAAGGGCCTTGGTTTGTGTTTGGGGGCATATGGCTGGGTGTGGCCAGCTGGCTCCTTAAAATGCACGATATGCAACATGGCTCCCAGACCCAAGGTGGCACAAGTGCCAAGTTGGGCTGGTTTGATAGTACCAAGTGGCTCCTGCAATCTTCCATGATCACGTGGAGAAATACTTTCTGGTTTCAGCCTCATGCTCTTTCTTCTCTCCCTCAACTTCTCTATCACCTCTCATCTGGTTCACATGCGCTGTCTTCAAGGTCCACAGGCTACTTTTCACAGAATCTTCTGGCCTGATGAAGTAAGGATGATGAATAGAACAGAGCTGGGATCTATTTTCCAGTTTGGATAAAATGCATTCTGCACACAAATCCAAGGAGAACGGGCTGCCCCGATGCCCAGAAAATCTTTCACTCCTGCTAGTGTTCTACGTCAACCGCAACTTAGTCTGAAAGAAAAGCTTTTTCTCTGAGAGCATCTGAGAGGTTTGCATGAAGCACTGATATCTGACATATGCAATTTTGAATAGGAGAGGAAAAAGAAAATGGCAAGGAGTTTTTAATTTTAGTGGTTTCAATTTTAATTTCCGTGCACTTTTTCAAAACTTGTCAGCTCAAATGCCCATCAACATCTTTTAGTCATCTGTAAGTCAGTATTCATATAAAATGTGCTTCAAATCCAAAGAATTTCAAATTTGCACTCCAAGCTTCTATGCCTAGATTTATGATTTCCTACACATATTAGATGAAAGGAAGGCCTTTTTTACTGTGGGAGTGCTGGAACACTGGAACAGGTTGCCCAGAGAAGTTGTGGGTGTCCCATCCCTGAAAGTATTCAAGGTCACCCTGGACGGGGCTTGGAGCAGCAACAAAGGAGAAGCTTGATGGTAGAGAAACAAAGTTGGACTATAGAAGAAACTCGGATTGAAGTATAGGATCAAGTTTTCTCTCAGCTCTTGGGGTAAATTCAAAGTTGTACAAAATGACATTTATCTGTGCTATTCACTACTGTAACAGAAAGTTTCATGAAAACTGTACAGAAGATAGTAAATTTTAAAAGAGATAAGAATTACAGCATAAAATCCATGGGATAGGTTACAACATGAGACACTCTCTAAGAGAAAATCTCTGTGTTTCAGCACTTCATCGGGGTAAGATTTCATGAAGTGCCAAAGAAGGCGGCAAAATATCATTCGGGACATTATTTACTGGGATTCAGCCTGGCCATTAGTAGGAACTGCCTTTGAACATATCATGTAGATATACCACACACACTTTCCCTTCACTGAAAAATTACTGTTTACAACAAATAAGCAATTGACGATCAAAATTGATTGAAAGCATCTTAAACATGTCAAGTATTTCATTGTAGATGATCTGTGATCCAAATGCTTCTTCCACCTTCGAGAGGGACAGAAGAATTCTTCCATATCATGATGGTTTAAAATTGTATCAACCAATGTTTTCTGCTGAAAAGATATCATCTATTTTTTTCTATTTTTGGAAGAAAATATTCCTAGACATACAACAGGTGAGAACTAAGTAATTTTAAAGAAACAAATGAAATGAAAATATTCTGTAAATAGAATGAAATGAAAAGCTGTGTTTTAAATAGGAGCTAAATATTAAACAGAATTTTTGTACCAGGCATTTGAATTACTGCACCAGCTCTTTTGCCCATCAAGAGAGGCATTTAGCATTTCAGTCTTTTCCAAGGTGTTCATGATCTGCTATGCTGATCTCTGTGTGTGCCTAGGTGTGTGTGGAGGGGGGGGCATATGAAGGGGAGTGTGTATGTTTGCTTTACAATTGTTGTGGCAGATTCATGCCTCAGCTCCACATTTTGTTTTAAAAAGGTCACACCGAGTGGATATGAAGTTTACTATCAACAAGAGATCGATTCCCAAATCATCCATTTGACTCTCCCTTATAAATCATGTGCTTTGTTGCATATTTTATCAAATATACTTTCAAGCCAGATGGAGGAAGGAGGATGTGGGAATCCCTCCACCATCTTGCAACTTTTATGTAAGTAGGTTTTCAAGAAAATCATCATTTCTCTTTTAAATATGTCTGGAACAGGCATGATGGTAGTGTCAACCTGTTGGAGTTTTTGTTGCTGGAAGAAGTTGTACAAAAGGATTGGTTTTTACATTGACCAGTTACTGAATCAAGCGCAGGAATACATTGGAAATTTAGCTGGGGGTTCCTTTTCCCAGCAGACTACTTCTAGAACGAGCTTGTACACTGAAGCTGACTCTTTTGCTCTCTTTTTGTTTCTTTCCTATTTTCTTGGCTTCTTTGCCACTATCTAGACAATTTTGGAACTTTGTTCCCAACTAAAATGGTTTCAATAGTCTGATTGTGATCATACATTTTTACAAGGAATTTTTAAAATCTTTCCTCGAGTCCAGAAAGTCAAGGACTTAGATCTTTTTCTTCCCTTATCAATATTGCCATGAAATTGATAAATAAAGACCAACTCTTTATTTTTGTTTTTAACCCACGTAGATAATTCCCATCCATTAATCCATTTTGTGGACCAATAGCTGCCATTCTGATGGAAGCTGTCACTTCTTAACAATAGGCATTCTGTGACTATGTTGACAGCACTTTGGGTGAAGATCCTAACTGGTCTTAGATATACATAGGGAGAAATTTGCTCAGCCAGTGTCAGTCTTAAGCATGCGTATCAGAAGATCTTTCTAGAGCTGGGAATTTTCCCATGAAAGGGATTCAGTTAGGGAAGAGACACTTGTGCCAGAGTTTTACATTCTTCTTGAACACTGCTTAAGGAACTTAGATGCCATGTCCATTTGGATCTCTGTATGCACAGAACTTTGTCATGCCAGTGCTTTGAAATGCATCTTGAAGAGAATTCACTAGCACAGAATGAAAGAGAGTGGAAGGGGTTGGTGGGGCTAACCAGGCCCAACCCCCCTGCCTAAACCAGGATACCTAGAGCCTCTTGCCCAGGATTCTATCTGGGTGTACTTTTAATGTCTTCAAAGATCCAGGCTCCACAATCTTTCTGGGCAGTCTGTGCCGTGGTTCAGTCACCCTGACAGTAAAGAAACATTTACTGATGTTCAAAGGCAATCTCCTGTATTTCAGTGTGTGCCCACTGCCTCTTGTCTTTTCCCTCAGCATCACTGAAAAGACACTGATTCCCTCCCCTTTGCACTATTGCTTCCATATGTATGTGTGATGCCATGTAGAGGTATGTCAAAAACCTCCCTGAAGCCCAGGCAGATAATATTCCCTTCATCTACCAGTCAAGTTGATTCATCAGAGGAGTTTAAAGTGATGTTCAGCATGAAATTCCCCTGAAAAATCATGCTAACTACATTATTTGGTCATCTGTCATGTGCCTGGCAAGGATTTCCAGGAAGAGCTGCTTCATCAACTTCCTGGGGATAAAAAAGAGGCTGGCTGGTTTGTACTATGGCGAGTCCTCTTAATTGCCTTTTTTGAAGATGGGTGTCATTTGCTAACATCCACTCTTTAGCCTCTCTTGTCGTCTACATCTTAGCAAAACGCTTTTCCACTATGTCTGGCTAGGAAAAACTGTGCCAGCACAGAAAACATCTCCCATCGTGTTCTAGAAGTTGCACGGATGTCTGCCAAGTGTTTGGCAGGAAGAAAAGAAAAGTTGTCCAAAACAGCTTCCAATCGAATGTTCCTGTGATTGGAAAAGTCAGGAGAGTGCAAAGGTACTGTTTTCTATCAGTTGGCAAGGTGCGCACACAATCCCAGTGTTGTACAGCTTGCTTCTTCACCTTCCCGAAGCTGCCGCTCTCGCCGGCTGCCGGAGCCCAAGAAGCGGCTTCTTCGCGCAAAGACGATTGTGCCGCTCACAGTGCTCTCCTTAGCGCGGCTTCTGCCGAAAGACGCCCGGCAGCGGCTCTTACCTCCGGAGAGCATCCTACCTTCGTCTTTCTCGTCTTTTGTAGTCTACATCTTAGCAAAACGCTTTTCCACTATGTCTGGCTAGGAAAAACTGTGCCAGCACAGAAAACATCTCCCATCGTGTTCTAGAAGTTGCACGGATGTCTGCCAAGTGTTTGGCAGGAAGAAAAGAAAAGTTGTCCAAAACAGCTTCCAATCGAATGTTCCTGTGATTGGAAAAGTCAGGAGAGTGCAAAGGTACTGTTTTCTATCAGTTGGCAAGGTGCGCACACAATCCCAGTGTTGTACAGCTTGCTTCTTCACCTTCCCGAAGCTGCCGCTCTCGCCGGCTGCCGGAGCCCAAGAAGCGGCTTCTTCGCGCAAAGACGATTGTGCCGCTCACAGTGCTCTCCTTAGCGCGGCTTCTGCCGAAAGACGCCCGGCAGCGGCTCTTACCTCCGGAGAGCATCCTACCTTCGTCTTTCGCGTCTTTTGTAGTCTACATCTTAGCAAAACGCTTTTCCACTATGTCTGGCTAGGAAAAACTGTGCCAGCACAGAAAACATCTCCCATCGTGTTCTAGAAGTTGCACGGATGTCTGCCAAGTGTTTGGCAGGAAGAAAAGAAAAGTTGTCCAAAACAGCTTCCAATCGAATGTTCCTGTGATTGGAAAAGTCAGGAGAGTGCAAAGGTACTGTTTTCTATCAGTTGGCAAGGTGCGCACACAATCCCAGTGTTGTACAGCTTGCTTCTTCACCTTCCCGAAGCTGCCGCTCTCGCCGGCTGCCGGAGCCCAAGAAGCGGCTTCTTCGCGCAAAGACGATTGTGCCGCTCACAGTGCTCTCCTTAGCGCGGCTTCTGCCGAAAGACGCCCGGCAGCGGCTCTTACCTCCGGAGAGCATCCTACCTTCGTCTTTCGCGTCTTTTGTAGTCTACATCTTAGCAAAACGCTTTTCCACTATGTCTGGCTAGGAAAAACTGTGCCAGCACAGAAAACATCTCCCATCGTGTTCTAGAAGTTGCACGGATGTCTGCCAAGTGTTTGGCAGGAAGAAAAGAAAAGTTGTCCAAAACAGCTTCCAATCGAATGTTCCTGTGATTGGAAAAGTCAGGAGAGTGCAAAGGTACTGTTTTCTATCAGTTGGCAAGGTGCGCACACAATCCCAGTGTTGTACAGCTTGCTTCTTCACCTTCCCGAAGCTGCCGCTCTCGCCGGCTGCCGGAGCCCAAGAAGCGGCTTCTTCGCGCAAAGACGATTGTGCCGCTCACAGTGCTCTCCTTAGCGCGGCTTCTGCCGAAAGACGCCCGGCAGCGGCTCTTACCTCCGGAGAGCATCCTACCTTCGTCTTTCGCGTCTTTTGTAGTCTACATCTTAGCAAAACGCTTTTCCACTATGTCTGGCTAGGAAAACCCGTGCCAGCACAGAAAACATCTCCCATCGTGTTCTAGAAGTTGCACGGATGTCTGCCAAGTGTTTGGCAGGAAGAAAAGAAAAGTTGTCCAAAACAGCTTCCAATCGAATGTTCCTGTGATTGGAAAAGTCAGGAGAGTGCAAAGGTACTGTTTTCTATCAGTTGGCAAGGTGCGCACACAATCCCAGTGTTGTACAGCTTGCTTCTTCACCTTCCCGAAGCTGCCACTCTCAGGAGGTAAGAGCCGCTGCCGGGCGTCTTTCGGCAGAAGCCGCGCTAAGGAGAGCACTGTGAGCGGCACAATCGTCTTTGCGCGAAGAAGCCGCTTCTTGGGCTCCGGCAGCCGGCGAGAGCGGCAGCTTCGGGAAGGTGAAGAAGCAAGCTGTACAACACTGGGATTGTGTGCGCACCTTGCCAATTGATAGAAAACAGTACCTTTGCACTCTCCTGACTTTTCCAATCACAGGAACATTCGATTGGAAGCTGTTTTGGACAACTTTTCTTTTCTTCCTGCCAAACACTTGGCAGACATCCGTGCAACTTCTAGAACACGATGGGAGATGTTTTCTGTGCTGGCACAGTTTTTCCTAGCCAGACATAGTGGAAAAGCGTTTTGCTAAGATGTAGACTACAAAAGACGCGAAAGACGAAGGTAGGATGCTCTCCGGAGGTAAGAGCCGCTGCCGGGCGTCTTTCGGCAGAAGCCGCGCTAAGGAGAGCACTGTGAGCGGCACAATCGTCTTTGCGCGAAGAAGCCGCTTCTTGGGCTCCGGCAGCCGGCGAGAGCGGCAGCTTCGGGAAGGTGAAGAAGCAAGCTGTACAACACTGGGATTGTGTGCGCACCTTGCCAACTGATAGAAAACAGTACCTTTGCACTCTCCTGACTTTTCCAATCACAGGAACATTCGATTGGAAGCTGTTTTGGACAACTTTTCTTTTCTTCCTGCCAAACACTTGGCAGACATCCGTGCAACTTCTAGAACACGATGGGAGATGTTTTCTGTGCTGGCACAGTTTTTCCTAGCCAGACATAGTGGAAAAGCGTTTTGCTAAGATGTAGACTACAAAAGACGCGAAAGACGAAGGTAGGATGCTCTCCGGAGGTAAGAGCCGCTGCCGGGCGTCTTTCGGCAGAAGCCGCGCTAAGGAGAGCACTGTGAGCGGCACAATCGTCTTTGCGCGAAGAAGCCGCTTCTTGGGCTCCGGCAGCCGGCGAGAGCGGCAGCTTCGGGAAGGTGAAGAAGCAAGCTGTACAACACTGGGATTGTGTGCGCACCTTGCCAACTGATAGAAAACAGTACCTTTGCACTCTCCTGACTTTTCCAATCACAGGAACATTCGATTGGAAGCTGTTTTGGACAACTTTTCTTTTCTTCCTGCCAAACACTTGGCAGACATCCGTGCAACTTCTAGAACACGATGGGAGATGTTTTCTGTGCTGGCACAGTTTTTCCTAGCCAGACATAGTGGAAAAGCGTTTTGCTAAGATGTAGACTACAAAAGACGCGAAAGACGAAGGTAGGATGCTCTCCGGAGGTAAGAGCCGCTGCCGGGCGTCTTTCGGCAGAAGCCGCGCTAAGGAGAGCACTGTGAGCGGCACAATCGTCTTTGCGCGAAGAAGCCGCTTCTTGGGCTCCGGCAGCCGGCGAGAGCGGCAGCTTCGGGAAGGTGAAGAAGCAAGCTGTACAACACTGGGATTGTGTGCGCACCTTGCCAACTGATAGAAAACAGTACCTTTGCACTCTCCTGACTTTTCCAATCACAGGAACATTCGATTGGAAGCTGTTTTGGACAACTTTTCTTTTCTTCCTGCCAAACACTTGGCAGACATCCGTGCAACTTCTAGAACACGATGGGAGATGTTTTCTGTGCTGGCACAGTTTTTCCTAGCCAGACATAGTGGAAAAGCGTTTTGCTAAGATGTAGACTACAAAAGACGAGAAAGACGAAGGTAGGATGCTCTCCGGAGGTAAGAGCCGCTGCCGGGCGTCTTTCGGCAGAAGCCGCGCTAAGGAGAGCACTGTGAGCGGCACAATCGTCTTTGCGCGAAGAAGCCGCTTCTTGGGCTCCGGCAGCCGGCGAGAGCGGCAGCTTCGGGAAGGTGAAGAAGCAAGCTGTACAACACTGGGATTGTGTGCGCACCTTGCCAACTGATAGAAAACAGTACCTTTGCACTCTCCTGACTTTTCCAATCACAGGAACATTCGATTGGAAGCTGTTTTGGACAACTTTTCTTTTCTTCCTGCCAAACACTTGGCAGACATCCGTGCAACTTCTAGAACACGATGGGAGATGTTTTCTGTGCTGGCACAGTTTTTCCTAGCCAGACATAGTGGAAAAGCGTTTTGCTAAGATGTAGACTACAAAAGACGCGAAAGACGAAGGTAGGATGCTCTCCGGAGGTAAGAGCCGCTGCCGGGCGTCTTTCGGCAGAAGCCGCGCTAAGGAGAGCACTGTGAGCGGCACAATCGTCTTTGCGCGAAGAAGCCGCTTCTTGGGCTCCGGCAGCCGGCGAGAGCGGCAGCTTCGGGAAGGTGAAGAAGCAAGCTGTACAACACTGGGATTGTGTGCGCACCTTGCCAACTGATAGAAAACAGTACCTTTGCACTCTCCTGACTTTTCCAATCACAGGAACATTCGATTGGAAGCTGTTTTGGACAACTTTTCTTTTCTTCCTGCCAAACACTTGGCAGACATCCGTGCAACTTCTAGAACACGATGGGAGATGTTTTCTGTGCTGGCACAGTTTTTCCTAGCCAGACATAGTGGAAAAGCGTTTTGCTAAGATGTAGACTACAAAAGACGCGAAAGACGAAGGTAGGATGCTCTCCGGAGGTAAGAGCCGCTGCCGGGCGTCTTTCGGCAGAAGCCGCGCTAAGGAGAGCCCTGTGAGCGGCACAATCGTCTTTGCGCGAAGAAGCCGCTTCTTGGGCTCCGGCAGCCGGCGAGAGCGGCAGCTTCGGGAAGGTGAAGAAGCAAGCTGTACAACACTGGGATTGTGTGCGCACCTTGCCAACTGATAGAAAACAGTACCTTTGCACTCTCCTGACTTTTCCAATCACAGGAACATTCGATTGGAAGCTGTTTTGGACAACTTTTCTTTTCTTCCTGCCAAACACTTGGCAGACATCCGTGCAACTTCTAGAACACGATGGGAGATGTTTTCTGTGCTGGCACAGTTTTTCCTAGCCAGACATAGTGGAAAAGCGTTTTGCTAAGATGTAGACTACAAAAGACGCGAAAGACGAAGGTAGGATGCTCTCCGGAGGTAAGAGCCGCTGCCGGGCGTCTTTCGGCAGAAGCCGCGCTAAGGAGAGCACTGTGAGCGGCACAATCGTCTTTGCGCGAAGAAGCCGCTTCTTGGGCTCCGGCAGCCGGCGAGAGCGGCAGCTTCGGGAAGGTGAAGAAGCAAGCTGTACAACACTGGGATTGTGTGCGCACCTTGCCAACTGATAGAAAACAGTACCTTTGCACTCTCCTGACTTTTCCAATCACAGGAACATTCGATTGGAAGCTGTTTTGGACAACTTTTCTTTTCTTCCTGCCAAACACTTGGCAGACATCCGTGCAACTTCTAGAACACGATGGGAGATGTTTTCTGTGCTGGCACAGTTTTTCCTAGCCAGACATAGTGGAAAAGCGTTTTGCTAAGATGTAGACGACAAGAGAGGCTAAAGAGTGGATGTTAGCAAATGACACCCATCTTCAAAAAAGGCAATTAAGAGGACTCGCCATAGTACAAACCAGCCAGCCTCTTTTTTATCCCCAGGAAGTTGATGAAGCAGCTCTTCCTGGAAATCCTTGCCAGGCACATGACAGATGACCAAATAATGTAGTTAGCATGATTTTTCAGGGGAATTTCATGCTGAACATCACTTTAAACTCCTCTGATGAATCAACTTGACTGGTAGATGAAGGGAATATTATCTGCCTGGGCTTCAGGGAGGTTTTTGACATACCTCTACATGGCATCACACATACATATGGAAGCAATAGTGCAAAGGGGAGGGAATCAGTGTCTTTTCAGTGATGCTGAGGGAAAAGACAAGAGGCAGTGGGCACACACTGAAATACAGGAGATTGCCTTTGAACATCAGTAAATGTTTCTTTACTGTCAGGGTGACTGAACCACGGCACAGACTGCCCAGAAAGATTGTGGAGCCTGGATCTTTGAAGACATTAAAAGTACACCCAGATAGAATCCTGGGCAAGAGGCTCTAGGTATCCTGGTTTAGGCAGGGGGGTTGGGCCTGGTTAGCCCCACCAACCCCTTCCACTCTCTTTCATTCTGTGCTAGTGAATTCTCTTCAAGATGCATTTCAAAGCACTGGCATGACAAAGTTCTGTGCAGACAGAGATCCAAATGGACATGGCATCTAAGTTCCTTAAGCAGTGTTCAAGAAGAATGTAAAACTCTGGCACAAGTGTCTCTTCCCTAACTGAATCCCTTTCATGGGAAAATTCCCAGCTCTAGAAAGATCTTCTGATACGCATGCTTAAGACTGACACTGGCTGAGCAAATTTCTCCCTATGTATATCTAAGACCAGTTAGGATCTTCACCCAAAGTGCTGTCAACATAGTCACAGAATGCCTATTGTTAAGAAGTGACAGCTTCCATCAGAATGGCAGCTATTGGTCCACAAAATGGATTAATGGATGGGAATTATCTACGTGGGTTAAAAACAAAAATAAAGAGTTGGTCTTTATTTATCAATTTCATGGCAATATTGATAAGGGAAGAAAAAGATCTAAGTCCTTGACTTTCTGGACTCGAGGAAAGATTTTAAAAATTCCTTGTAAAAATGTATGATCACAATCAGACTATTGAAACCATTTTAGTTGGGAACAAAGTTCCAAAATTGTCTAGATAGTGGCAAAGAAGCCAAGAAAATAGGAAAGAAACAAAAAGAGAGCAAAAGAGTCAGCTTCAGTGTACAAGCTCGTTCTAGAAGTAGTCTGCTGGGAAAAGGAACCCCCAGCTAAATTTCCAATGTATTCCTGCGCTTGATTCAGTAACTGGTCAATGTAAAAACCAATCCTTTTGTACAACTTCTTCCAGCAACAAAAACTCCAACAGGTTGACACTACCATCATGCCTGTTCCAGACATATTTAAAAGAGAAATGATGATTTTCTTGAAAACCTACTTACATAAAAGTTGCAAGATGGTGGAGGGATTCCCACATCCTCCTTCCTCCATCTGGCTTGAAAGTATATTTGATAAAATATGCAACAAAGCACATGATTTATAAGGGAGAGTCAAATGGATGATTTGGGAATCGATCTCTTGTTGATAGTAAACTTCATATCCACTCGGTGTGACCTTTTTAAAACAAAATGTGGAGCTGAGGCATGAATCTGCCACAACAATTGTAAAGCAAACATACACACTCCCCTTCATATGCCCCCCCCTCCACACACACCTAGGCACACACAGAGATCAGCATAGCAGATCATGAACACCTTGGAAAAGACTGAAATGCTAAATGCCTCTCTTGATGGGCAAAAGAGCTGGTGCAGTAATTCAAATGCCTGGTACAAAAATTCTGTTTAATATTTAGCTCCTATTTAAAACACAGCTTTTCATTTCATTCTATTTACAGAATATTTTCATTTCATTTGTTTCTTTAAAATTACTTAGTTCTCACCTGTTGTATGTCTAGGAATATTTTCTTCCAAAAATAGAAAAAAATAGATGATATCTTTTCAGCAGAAAACATTGGTTGATACAATTTTAAACCATCATGATATGGAAGAATTCTTCTGTCCCTCTCGAAGGTGGAAGAAGCATTTGGATCACAGATCATCTACAATGAAATACTTGACATGTTTAAGATGCTTTCAATCAATTTTGATCGTCAATTGCTTATTTGTTGTAAACAGTAATTTTTCAGTGAAGGGAAAGTGTGTGTGGTATATCTACATGATATGTTCAAAGGCAGTTCCTACTAATGGCCAGGCTGAATCCCAGTAAATAATGTCCCGAATGATATTTTGCCGCCTTCTTTGGCACTTCATGAAATCTTACCCCGATGAAGTGCTGAAACACAGAGATTTTCTCTTAGAGAGTGTCTCATGTTGTAACCTATCCCATGGATTTTATGCTGTAATTCTTATCTCTTTTAAAATTTACTATCTTCTGTACAGTTTTCATGAAACTTTCTGTTACAGTAGTGAATAGCACAGATAAATGTCATTTTGTACAACTTTGAATTTACCCCAAGAGCTGAGAGAAAACTTGATCCTATACTTCAATCCGAGTTTCTTCTATAGTCCAACTTTGTTTCTCTACCATCAAGCTTCTCCTTTGTTGCTGCTCCAAGCCCCGTCCAAGGTGACCTTGAATACTTTCAGGGATGGGACACCCACAACTTCTCTGGGCAACCTGTTCCAGTGTTCCAGCACTCCCACAGTAAAAAAGGCCTTCCTTTCATCTAATATGTGTAGGAAATCATAAATCTAGGCATAGAAGCTTGGAGTGCAAATTTGAAATTCTTTGGATTTGAAGCACATTTTATATGAATACTGACTTACAGATGACTAAAAGATGTTGATGGGCATTTGAGCTGACAAGTTTTGAAAAAGTGCACGGAAATTAAAATTGAAACCACTAAAATTAAAAACTCCTTGCCATTTTCTTTTTCCTCTCCTATTCAAAATTGCATATGTCAGATATCAGTGCTTCATGCAAACCTCTCAGATGCTCTCAGAGAAAAAGCTTTTCTTTCAGACTAAGTTGCGGTTGACGTAGAACACTAGCAGGAGTGAAAGATTTTCTGGGCATCGGGGCAGCCCGTTCTCCTTGGATTTGTGTGCAGAATGCATTTTATCCAAACTGGAAAATAGATCCCAGCTCTGTTCTATTCATCATCCTTACTTCATCAGGCCAGAAGATTCTGTGAAAAGTAGCCTGTGGACCTTGAAGACAGCGCATGTGAACCAGATGAGAGGTGATAGAGAAGTTGAGGGAGAGAAGAAAGAGCATGAGGCTGAAACCAGAAAGTATTTCTCCACGTGATCATGGAAGATTGCAGGAGCCACTTGGTACTATCAAACCAGCCCAACTTGGCACTTGTGCCACCTTGGGTCTGGGAGCCATGTTGCATATCGTGCATTTTAAGGAGCCAGCTGGCCACACCCAGCCATATGCCCCCAAACACAAACCAAGGCCCTTTTCTCTGGCAAACAAAACTCAGCTGCCCTGCTTCTGGATGGCAGATTGCAGGAACCACTTGGTACTATCAAACCAGCCCAACTTGGCACTGGTGCCACCATGGGTCTGGTCACCATCCTGCCTATTGTAGCTTTTCAGGAGCCAGCCGGTCACTCTCAGCCATAGGCCCCCAAACACAAACCTCGGCCCGTTTCCCTGGCAAACAAAAGTAAGCTGCCCCGCTTCTGCATGGCAGATTGCAGGAGCTACTTAGTACTATCAAATCAGCCCGACTTGGCACAGGTGCCACCTTGGATCTGGGAACCATCCTGTGTATCGTGGATTTTCAGGGGCCAGCCGGCCACTCTCAGCCATATGCCCCCAAAAACAAACCACGGACCTTTTCTCTGGCAAACAAAAATCAGCTGCCCCACTTCTGGATGGCAGATTGCAGGAGCCACTTGGGACTATCACACCAGCACAACATGGCACTGCTGCCACCTTGGATCTGGGAACAATCCTGCGTATCGTACATATTCAGGAACCAGCCGAACACTCCCAGCCACAGGCCCCCAAACACAAACAACGGCCCTTTTCTCTGGCAAACAAAACTCAACTGCCCCTCTTCTGGATGGCAAATTGCAGGACGCACTTGGTACTACAAAAAGAGCCCGACTTGGCAGTGGTGCCACCTTGGCTCTGGGAACCATCCTGCGTATCGAGCATTTTAAGGAGCCAGCCGGCAATTCCCAGCCGTATGCCCCAAAAAGAAACCATGGACCTTTTCTCTGGCAAAAAAAACTCAGCTGTCCCGCTTCTGGATGGCAGATTGCAGGAGTTACTTTGAACCATACAACCAGCCTTACTTGGCACTGGTGCCACCTTGGATCTGGGAACCATCCTGCCTATCGTTGATTTTCAGGGGCCAGCCGGCCACTCTCAGCCATAGGCCCCCAAACACAAACCACAGCCCTTTTCTCTAGCAAACAAAATTCAACTGCCCCGCTTCTGGATGGCAAATTGCAGGAGCCACTGGGTACTACAAAAACAGCCTGACTTGGCACTGGTGCCACCTTGCGTCTGGTTACCATGCGGCGTATCGTGCATTTTAAGGAGCCAGGTGGCCACTCCCAGCCATATGCCCCCAAACACAACCCACGGCCCTTTTCTCTGGCAAACAAAACTCAGCTGCCCCGCTTCTGGATGGCAGATTGCAGGAGACACTTGGTACTATCAAACCAGCCCGACTTGGCACTGGTGCCACCTTGGGTCTGGGAACCATCCTGCGTATTGTGGATTGTCAGGAGACAGCCAACCACTCTCGGCCACAGAGCCCAATCAAAAACAAAGGTCCGTTTCCCTGGCAAAAAAAACTCAGCTGCCCCGCTTCTGGATGGGAGATTGCAGGAGGCACTTGACACTGTCAAACGAGCCCCACTTGGCACTGGTGCCACCTTGGGTCTGGGAACCATGCTGCGTATCGTGGATTTTCAGGAGCCAGCCGGCCACTGCCAGCCACAGGCCCCCAAACACAAACCACAGCCTTTTTCTCTGGCAAACAAAACTCAGCTGCCCCGCTTCTGGATGGCAGATTGCAGGAGCCACTTGGTACTATCAAACCAGCCCGACTTGGCACTGGTGCCACCTTGGGTCTGGGAACCATCCTGCCTATCGTGGATTTTAAGGAGCCAGCCGGCTACTCCCAGCCACAGGCCCCCAACAAAAACCACGGCCCTTTTTTCTCGCAAACAAAACTTAGCTGCCTCACTTCTGGATGGCAGATTGCAGGAGCCACTTGGTGTAATCAAACCAGCCCGACTTGGCACTGGTGCCACCTTGGGTCTGGGAACCATCCTGCGTATCGTGGATTCTAAGGAGCCAGCCGGCCACTCCCAGCCACAGGCCCCCAAACAAAATCAACGGCGCTGTTCCCTGGAAAACAAAACACGCCTGCCAACTTTTTGATGGAGTTTGCAGGAGCCACTTGGTACTATCAAACCAGCCCGACTTGGCACTGGTGCCACCTTGGGTCTGGGAACCATCCTGCGTATCGTGGATTCTAAGGAGCCAGCCGGCCACTCCTAGCCACAGGCCCCCAAACAAAAACCTAGGCCTATTTCTCTGGCAAACAAAAGTAAGCTGCCCTGCTTCTGGATGGCAGATTGCAGGAGACACTTGGTACTATCAAACCAGCCCAACTTGGCACTGGTGCCACCTTGGATCTGGGAACCATGCTCTGTATCGTGGATATTCAGGGGCCAGCCGGCCACTCTCAGCCATATGCCCCCAAAAACAAACCACGGACCTTTTCTCTGGCAAACAAAAATCAGCTGCCCCACTTCTGGATGGCAGATTGCAGGAGCCACTTGGTACTATCACACCAGCACAACATGGCACTGCTGCCACCTTGGATCTGGGAACAATCCTGCGTATCGTACATATTCAGGAACCAGCCGAACACTCCCAGCCACAGGCCCCCAAACACAAACAACGGCCCTTTTCTCTGGCAAACAAAACTCAACTGCCCCTCTTCTGGATGGCAAATTGCAGGACGCACTTGGTACTACAAAAAGAGCCCGACTTGGCAGTGGTGCCACCTTGGCTCTGGGAACCATCCTGCGTATCGAGCATTTTAAGGAGCCAGCCGGCAATTCCCAGCCGTATGCCCCAAAAAGAAACCATGGACCTTTTCTCTGGCAAAAAAAACTCAGCTGTCCCGCTTCTGGATGGCAGATTGCAGGAGTTACTTTGAACCATACAACCAGCCTTACTTGGCACTGGTGCCACCTTGGATCTGGGCACCATCCTGCCTATCGTTGATTTTCAGGGGCCAGCCGGCCACTCTCAGCCATAGGCCCCCAAACACAAACCACAGCCCTTTTCTCTAGCAAAAAAAATTCAACTGCCCCGCTTCTGGATGGCAAATTGCAGGAGCCACTGGGTACTACAAAAACAGCCTGACTTGGCACTGGTGCCACCTTGCGTCTGGTTACCATGCGGCGTATCGTACATTTTAAGGAGCCAGGTGGCCACTCCCAGCCATATGCCCCCAAACACAACCCACGGCCCTTTTCTCTGGCAAACAAAACTCAGCTGCCCCGCTTCTGGATGGCAGATTGCAGGAGACACTTGGTACTATCAAACCAGCCCGACTTGGCACTGGTGCCACCTTGGGTCTGGGAACCATCCTGCGTATTGTGGATTGTCAGGAGACAGCCAACCACTCTCGGCCACAGAGCCCAATCAAAAACAAAGGTCCGTTTCCCTGGCAAAAAAAACTCAGCTGCCCCGCTTCTGGATGGGAGATTGCAGGAGGCACTTGACACTGTCAAACGAGCCCCACTTGGCACTGGTGCCACCTTGGGTCTGGGAACCATGCTGTGTATCGTGGATTTTCAGGAGCCAGCCGGCCACTGCCAGCCACAGGCCCCCAAACACAAACCACAGCCTTTTTCTCTGGCAAACAAAACTCAGCTGCCCCGCTTCTGGATGGCAGATTGCAGGAGCCACTTGGTACTATCAAACCAGCCCGACTTGGCACTGGTGCCACCTTGGGTCTGGGAACCATCCTGCCTATCGTGGATTTTAAGGAGCCAGCCGGCTACTCCCAGCCACAGGCCCCCAACAAAAACCACGGCCCTTTTTTCTCGCAAACAAAACTTAGCTGCCTCACTTCTGGATGGCAGATTGCAGGAGCCACTTGGTGTAATCAAACCAGCCCGACTTGGCACTGGTGCCACCTTGGGTCTGGGAACCATCCTGCGTATCGTGGATTCTAAGGAGCCAGCCGGCCACTCCCAGCCACAGGCCCCCAAACAAAATCAACGGCGCTGTTCCCTGGAAAACAAAACACGCCTGCCAACTTTTTGATGGAGTTTGCAGGAGCCACTTGGTACTATCAAACCAGCACAACTTGGCACTGGTGCCACCTTGGGTCTGGGAACCATCCTGCGTATCGTGGATTCTAAGGAGCCAGCCGGCCACTCCTAGCCACAGGCCCCCAAACAAAAACCTAGGCCTATTTCTCTGGCAAACAAAAGTAAGCTGCCCTGCTTCTGGATGGCAGATTGCAGGAGACACTTGGTACTATCAAACCAGCCCAACTTGGCACTGGTGCCACCTTGGATCTGGGAACCATGCTCTGTATCGTGGATATTCAGGGGCCAGCCGGCCACTCTCAGCCATATGTCCCCAAACAGAAACCTCGGCCCGTTTCTCTGGCAAACAAAACTCAACTGCCCCTCTTCTGGATGGCAAATTGCAGGATGAACTTGATACTAAAACCGCAGGCCGACTTGGTAGTGGTGACACCTTGGGCCTGGGAACCATCATGCGTATCGAGCATTTTAAGGAGCCAGCCGGCCACTCCCAGCAATATGCCCCCAAAAACAATCCACGGAATTTTCCTCTGGCAAACAAAAATCAGCTGCCTCGCTTCTGGATGGCAGATTGCAGGAGCCACTTTGCACCATCAAACCAGCCCGACTTGGCACTGGTGCCACATTGCATCTGGGAACCATGCTGCCTAGCGTGGATTTTCAGGAGCCAGCCGGCCACTCTCAGCTATATGCCCCCAAACAAAACCCACGGCCTGTTTCCCTGGCAAACAAAATTAAGCTGCCCCGCTTCTGGATGGCAGATTGCAGGACGCACTTGGTAGTATCAAACCAGCAAAACTTGGCACTGGTGCCACCTTGGGTCTGGGAACCATCCTGCGTATCGTGGGTTCAAAGGAGCCAGCCGGTCACTCCCAGCCACAGGCCCCCAAATACAAACAATGTCGCTTTTCCCTGGAAAACAAAACTCGCCTGCCAACTTTTTGATGGCAGATTGCAGGAGCCACTTGGTACTATCAAACCAGCCCAACTTGGCACTGGTGCCACCATGGGTCTGGTAACCATCCTGCCTATTGTAGCTTTCCAGGAGCCAGCCGGTCACTCCCAGCCATAGGTCCCCAGTCACAAACCTCGGCCCGTTTCCCTGGCAAACAAAAGTAAGCTACCCCGCTTCTGGATGGCAGATTGCAGGAGACACTTGGTACTATCAAACCAGCCCAACTTGGCACTGGTGCCACCTTGGGTCTGGGAACCATGCTGCGTAACACAGATTCTAAGGCGCCAGTCAGCCACTACGAGCCACAAGCCCCCAAACACAAACAACGGCGCTATTCTCTGGCAAACAAAACTCAACTGCCCCTCTTCTGGATGGCAAATTGCAGGACGCACTTGGTACTATAAAAACAGCCCGACTTGGCACTGGTGCCCCCTTGGGTCTGGGAACCATCCTGCGTATCGATCTTTTTAATGAGACAGCCGGCCACTCCCAGCCATATGCCCCCAAACACAACCCACGGCCCTTTTCTCTGGCAAACAAAACTCAACTGCACCGCTTCTGGATGGCAGATTGCAGGAGCCACTTGGTACTATCAAACCAGCCCGACTTGGCACTGGTGCCACCTTGGGTCTGGGAACCATCCTGCGTATTGTGGGTTGTCAGGAGCCAGCCGAACACTCTCGGCCACAGACCCCAATTAAAAACAACGGCCCGTTTCACAGGGAAACAAAACTCAGCTGCCCCGCTTCTGGATGGGAGATTGCAGGAGGCACTTGGTGTAATCAAACCAGCCCGACTTGGCACTGGTGCCACCTTGGGTCTGGGAACCATGCTGCGTATCGTGGATTCTAAGGAGCCAGCCGGCCACTCCTAGCCACAGGCCCCCAAACAAAAACCTAGGCCTATTTCTCTGGCAAACAAAAGTAAGCTGCCCTGCTTCTGGATGGCAGATTGCAGGAGACACTTGGTACTATCAAACCAGCCCGACTTGGCACTGGTGCCACCTTGGATCTGGGAACCATGCTCTGTATCGTGGATATTCAGGGGCCAGCCGGCCACTCTCAGCCATATGTCCCCAAACAGAAACCTCGGCCCGTTTCTCTGGCAAACAAAACTCAACTGCCCCTCTTCTGGATGGCAAATTGCAGGATGAACTTGATACTAAAACCGCAGGCCGACTTGGTAGTGGTGACACCTTGGGCCTGGGAACCATCATGCGTATCGAGCATTTTAAGGAGCCAGCCGGCCACTCCCAGCAATATGCCCCCAAAAACAATCCACGGAATTTTCCTCTGGCAAACAAAAATCAGCTGCCTCGCTTCTGGATGGCAGATTGCAGGAGCCACTTTGCACCATCAAACCAGCCCGACTTGGCACTGGTGCCACATTGCATCTGGGAACCATGCTGCCTAGCGTGGATTTTCAGGAGCCAGCCGGCCACTCTCAGCTATATGCCCCCAAACAAAACCCACGGCCCGTTTCCCTGGCAAGCAAAATTAAGCTGCCCCGCTTCTGGATGGCAGATTGCAGGACGCACTTGGTAGTATCAAACCAGCAAAACTTGGCACTGGTGCCACCTTGGGTCTGGGAACCATCCTGCGTATCGTGGGTTCAAAGGAGCCAGCCGGTCACTCCCAGCCACAGGCCCCCAAATACAAACAATGTCGCTTTTCCCTGGAAAACAAAACTCGCCTGCCAACTTTTTGATGGCAGATTGCAGGAGCCACTTGGTACTATCAAACCAGCCCAACTTGGCACTGGTGCCACCATGGGTCTGGTAACCATCCTGCCTATCGTAGCTTTCCAGGAGCCAGCCGGTCACTCCCAGCCATAGGTCCCAAGTCACAAACCTCGGCCCGTTTCCCTGGCAAACAAAAGTAAGCTACCCCGCTTCTGGATGGCAGATTGCAGGAGCCACTTGGTACTATCAAACCAGCCCAACTTGGCACTGGTGCCACCTTGGGTCTGGGAACCATGCTGCGTAACACAGATTCTAAGGCGCCAGTCGGCCACTACGAGCCACAAGCCCCCAAACACAAACAACGGCGCTATTCTCTGGCAAACAAAACTCAACTGCCCCTCTTCTGGATGGCAAATTGCAGGACGCACTTGGTACTATAAAAACAGCCCGACTTGGCACTGGTGCCCTCTTGGGTCTGGGAACCATCCTGCGTATCGAACTTTTTAATGAGACAGCCGGCCACTCCCAGCCATATGCCCCCAAACACAACCCACGGCCCTTTTCTCTGGCAAACAAAACTCAACTGCACCGCTTCTGGATGGCAGATTGCAGGAGCCACTTGGTACTATCAAACCAGCCCAACTTGGCACTGGTGCCACCTTGGGTCTGGGAACCATCCTGCGTATTGTGGGTTGTCAGGAGCCAGCCGAACACTCTCGGCCACAGACCCCAATTAAAAATAACGGCCCGTTTCACAGGCAAACAAAACTCAGCTGCCCCGCTTCTGGATGGGAGATTGCAGGAGCCACTGGGTACTATGAAACCAGCCCTACTTGGCACTGATGCCACCTTGGGTCTGGGAACCATGCTGCGTATCATGGATTTTCAGGAGCCAGCCGGCCACTGCCAGCCACAGGCCCCGAAACACAAAAAACAGCCTTTTTCTATGGCAAACAAAATTCAGCTGCCCCGCTTCTGGATGGCAGATTGCAGGAACCACTTGGTACTAACAAACCAGCCCGACTTGGCACTGATGCCACCTTGGGTCTGGGAACCATCCTGCGTATCGTGGATTCTAAGGAGCCAGCTGGCCACTCCCAGCCACAGGCCCCAAAACACACACAACGGTGCTTTTCCCTGGAAAACAAAACTCGCCTGCCAAACTTTTGATGGCAGATTGCAGGAGCCACTTGGTATTATCAAACCAGCCCAACTTGGCACTGGTGCCACCATGGGTCTGGTCACCATCCTGCCTATCGTAGCTTTTCAGGAGCTAGCCAGCCACCCCCAGCCAGAGGCCCCCAGACAAATATTTCGGCCCGTTTCCCTGGCAAACAAAAGTAAGCTGCCCCGCTTCTGGATGGCAGATTGCAGGAGCCACTTGGTACCATCAAACCAGCCCAACTTGGCACTGGTGCCAACTCAGGTCTGGTCACCATCCTGCGTATCGTGGGTTCTAAGGAGCCAGCTGGCCACTCCCAGCCACAGGCACCCAAACACAAACAACGGCGCTTTTCCCTGGAAAACAAAACTCGCCTGCCAACTTTTTGATGGCAGATTGCAGGAGCCACTTGGTACTATCAAACCAGCCCAACTTGGAGCTGGTGCCACCATGGGTCTGGTCACCATCCTGCCTATCGTAGCTTTTCAGGAGCCAGCCGGTCACTCCCAGCCATAGGCCCCCAGACACAAACCTCGGCCCGTTTCCCTGGCAAACAAAAGTAAGCTGCCCCGCTTCTGCATGGCAGATTGCAGGAGCTACTTAGTACTATCAAACCAGCCCGACTTGGCACTGGTGACACCTGTGGTCTGGGAACCATCCTGCCTATCGTGGATTTTCAGGGGCCAGCCGGCCACTCTCAGCCATATGCCCCAAAAACAAACCACGGCCCTTTTCTCTGGCAAACAAAACTCAACTGCCCCTCTTCTGGATGGCAAATTTTAGGACGCACTTTGTACTACGAAAACCGCCCGACGTGGCACTGGTGCCACCTTGTGTCAGGGAACCATCCTGCATATCGAGCTTTTTAAGGAGCCAGCCGGCCACGCCCAGCTATATACCCCCAAAAACAAACCACGGACCATTTCTCTTGGAAACAAAAATCCGCTGCCCCGCGTCTGGATGGCAGATTGCAGGAGCCACTTTGCACCATCAAACCAGCCCGACTTGGCACTGGTGCCACCTTGGGTCTGGGAACAATCCTGCATATCGTGGATTCTAAGGAGCCAGCCGGCCACTCCCTGCCACAGGCCCCCAAACACAAACAACGGCGCTTTTCCCTGGAAAACAAAACTCGCCTGCCAACTTTTTGATGGCAGATTGCAGGAGCCACATGGTACTATCAAACCAGCCCAACTTGGCACTGGTGCCACCTCTGGTCTGGGAACCATCCTGCCTATCGTAGCTTTTCAGGAGCCAGCCGGTCACTCCCAGCCATAGACACCCAGACACAAACCTCGGCCCGTTTCCCTGGAAAACAAAAGTAAGTTACCCCGCTTCTGGATGGCAGATTGCAGGAGCCACTTGGTACTATCAAATCAGCCCAACTTGGCACTGGTGCCACCATGGGTCTGGTAAACATCCTGCCTATCGTAGCTTTTCAGGAGCCAGCCGGTCACTCCCTGCCATAGGCCCCCGGACACAAACCTCGGCCCGTTTCCCTGGCAAACAAAAGTAAGCTGCCCCGCTTTTGGATGGCAGATTGCAGGATGCACTTGGTACTTACAAACCAGCCCGACTTGGCCCTGGTGCCACCTTGGCTCTGGGAACCATGCTGCGTAACGTAGATTCTACGAGGACAGGCGGCCACTCCCAGCCACAGGCCTCTAAACAAAAACAACGGCGCTTTTCCCTGGAAAACAAAACTCGCCTGCCAACTTCTTGATGGCAGATTGCAGGAGCCACTTGGTACTATCAAACCAGCCCAACTTGGCACTGGTGCCACCATGGGTCTGGTCACCATCCTGCCTATCGTAGCTTTTCAGGAGCCAGCCGCTCACTCCCAGCCATAGGCCCCCAGACAAATACCTCGGCACGTTTCCCTGGCAAACAAAAGTAGGCTGCCCCGCTTCTGGATGGCAAATTGCAGGACGCACTTGGTACTACGAAAACAGCCCGACTTGGCACTGATGCCACCTTGGGTCAGGGAACAATCCTGTGTATAGAGCTTTTTAAGGAGCCAGCCGGCCACGTCCAGTCATATACCCCCAAAAAAAAAACCACGGAACTTTTCTCCAGCAAACAAAAATCCGCTGCCCCGCGTCTGGATGGCAGATTGCAGGAGCTATTTAGTATTATCAAACAAGCCCGACTTGGCACTGGTGGCACCATGAGTCTGGTAACCATCCGGCCTATCGTAGCTTTTCAGTAGTCAGCCGGTCACTCCCAGCCATAGGCCCCCAGACAAATACCTCGGCCCGTTTCCCTGGGAAACAAAAGTAAGCTGTCCCGCTTCTGGATGGCAGATTGCAGGAGCCACTTGGTACTATCAAACCAGCCCAACTTGTTCCCAGACCCAAGGTGGCACCAGTGCCAAGTGGGGCTGGTTTGATGGTGCAACGTGGCTCCTGCAATCTGCCATCCAAAAGCGGGGCAGCTTACTTTTGTTTGCCAGGGAAACGGGCCGAGGTTTGTGTCTGGGGGTCTATGGCTGGGAGTGACCGGCTGGCTCCTGAAAAGCTACGATAGGCAGGATGGTTCCCAGACCAGAGGTGGCACCAGTGCCAAGTTGGGCTGGTTTGATAGTACCAAGTGGCTCCTGCAATCTGCCATCAAAAAGTTGGCAGGCGAGTTTTGTTTTCCAGGGAAAAGCGCCGTAGTTTTTGTTTGGGGGCCTGTGGCTCAGAGTGGCCGGGTGGCTGCTTAGAATCCACGATACGCAGGATGGTTCCCAGACCCAAGGTGGCACCAGTGCCAAGTCGGGCTGGTTTGACACAACCAAGTGGCTCCTGCAATCTGCCATCCAGAATCGGGGCAGCTTAATTTTGTTTACCAGGGAAACGGTCCGAGGTTTGTGTCTGGGGGCCTATGGCTGGGAGTGACCGGCTGGCTCCTGAAATGCTACAATAGGCAGGATGGTTCCCAGACCCAGAGTGGCACCAGTGCCAAGTTGGGATGATTTGATAGTACCAAGTGGCTCCTGCAATCTGCCATCAAAATTTGGCAGGCGAATTTTGTTTTCCAGGGAAAAGCGCCGTTGTTTGTGTTTGGGGGCCTGTGGCTGGGAGTGGCCGGCTGGCTCCTTAGAATCCACGATATGCAGGATTGTTCCCAGACCCAAGGTGGCACCAGTGCCAAGTCGGGCTGGTTTGATGGTGCAAAGTGGCTCGTGCAATATGCCATACAGACGCGGGGCAGCGGATTTTTGTTTCCAAGAGAAATGGTCCGTGGTTTGTTTTTGGGGGTTTATGGCTGGGCGTGGCCGGCTGGCTCCTTAAAAAGCTCGATATGCAGGATGGTTCCCTGACACAAGGTGGCACCAGTGCCACGTCGGGCGGTTTTCGTAGTACAAAGTGCGTCCTAAAATTTGCCATCCAGAAGAGGGGCAGTTGAGTTTTGTTTGCCAGAGAAAAGGGCCGTGGTTTGTTTTTGGGGGCATATGGCTGAGAGTGGCCGGCTGGCTCCTGAAAAGCTACGATAGGCAGGATGTTTACCAGACCCATGGTGGCACCAGTGCCAAGTTGGGCTGATTTGATAGTACCAAGTGGCTCCTGCAATCTGCCATCCAGAATCGGGGTAGCTTACTTTTGTTTGCCAGGGAAACGGGCCGAGGTTTGTGTCTGGGGGTCTATGGTTGGGAGTGGCCGGCTGGCTCCTTAGAAACCACGATACGCAGCATGGTTCCCAGACAAGAGGTGCGACCAGTGCCAAGTTGGGCTGGTTTGATACTACCAAGTGGTTCCTGCAATCTGCCATCCAGAAGCGGGGCAGCTTACTTTTGTTTGCCAGGGAAACGGATCGTTGTTTGTGTTTGGGGGCCTATGGCTGGGACTGACCGGCTGGCTCCATAAAATCCACGATACGCAGGATGGTTCCCAGACCAGAGGTGGCACCAGTGCCAAGTCGGGCTGGTTTGATAGTACCAAGTGGCTCCTGCAATCTGCCATCCAGAAGCGGGGCAGCTTACTTTTGTTTGCCAGGGAAACGGGCCGAGGTTTGTGTCTCGGGGCCTATGGCAGGCAGTGACCGGCTGGCTCCTGAAAAGCTACGATAGGCAGGATGGTGACCAGACCCATGGTGGCACCAGTGCCAAGTTGGGCTGGTTTGATAGTACCAAGTTGCTCCTGCAATCTGCCATCAAAAAGTTGGCAGGCGAGTTTTGTTTTCCAGGGAAAAGCGCCGTTGTTTGTGTTTGGGGGCCTGTGGTTGGGAGTGGCCGGCTGGCTCCTTAGAAACCACGATACGCAGGATGGTTCCCAGACCAGAGGTGGCACCAGTGCCAAGTCGGGCTGGTTTGATAGTACCAAGTGGCTCCTGCAATCTGCCATCCAGAAGCGGGGCAGCTTACTTTTGTTTGCCACGGAAACGGGCCGTTGTTTGTGTTTGTGGGCCTGTGGCTGGGAGTGGCCGACTGGCTCCTTAGAATCCACGATACGCAGGATGGTTCCCAGACCAGAGGTGGCACCAGTGCCAAGTCGGGCTGGTTTGATAGTACCAAGTGGCTCCTGCAATCTGCCATCCAGAAGCGGGGCAGCTTAATTTTCTTTGCCAGGGAAACGGGCCGAGCTTTGTGTCTGGGGGCCTATGGCTGGGAGTGACCGGCTGGCTCCTGAAAAGTTACGATAGGCAGGATGGTGACCAGACCCATGGTGGCACCAGTGCCAAGTTGGGCTGATTTGATAGTACCAAGTGGCTCCTGCAATCTGCCATCAAAGCGTTGGTAGGCGAGTTTTGTTTTCCCGGGAAAAGCGCCGTTGTTTGTGTTTGGGGGCCTGTGGCTGTGAGTGGCCGGCTGGCTCCTTAGAATCCACGATACGCAGGATGGTTCCCAGACTTGTCGTGGCACCAGTGCCAAGTCGGGCTGGTTTGATAGTACCAAGTGGATCCTGCAATCTGCCATCCAGAAGCGGGGCAGCTTACTTTTGTTTGCCAGGGAAACGGGCCGAGGTTTTTGTCTGGGGGCCTATGGCTGGGAGTGACCGGCTGGCTCCTGAAAAGCTACGATAGGCAGGATGGTGACCAGACCCATGGTGGCAGCAGTGCCAAGTTGGGCTGGTTTGATAGTACCAAGTGGCTCCTGCAATCTGCCATCAAAAAGTTGGCAGGCGAGTTTTGTTTTCCAGGGAAAAGCGCCGTTGTTTGTGTTTGGTTGCCTGTGGTGGGAGAGGCCGGCTGGCTCTTTAGAATCCACGATACGCAGGATGGTTCCCAGACCAGTGGTGGCACCAGTGCCAAGTCGGGCGGGTTTGATAGTAACAAGTGCGTCCTACAATCTGCCATCCAGAAGCGGGGCAGCTTACTTTTGTTTGCCAGGGAAACGGGCCGAGGTTTTTGTCTGGGGGCCTATGGCTGGGAGTGACCGGCTGGCTCGTGAAAAGCTACGATAGGCAGGATGGTGACCAGACCCATGGCGGCACCAGTGCCAAGTTGGGCTGGTTTGATAGTACCAAGTGGCTCCTGCAATCTGCCATCAAAAAGTTGGCAGGCGAGTTTTGTTTTCCTGGGAAAAGCGCCTTTGTTTGTGTTTGGGGGCCTGTGGCTGGGAGTGGCCGGCTGGCTCCTTAGAATCCACGATACGCAGAATGGTTCCCAGACCAGAGGTGGCACCAGTGCCAAGTCGGGCTGGTTTGATAGTACCAAGTGGCTCCTGCAATCTGCCATCCAGAAGCGGGGCAGCTTACTTTTGTTTGCCAGGGAAACGGGACGAGCTTTGTGTCTGGGGGCCTATGGCTGGGAGTGACCGGCTGGGTCCTGAAAACTACGATAGGCAGGATGGTGACCAGACCCATGGTGGCACCAGTGCCAAGTTGGGCTGGTTTGATAGTACCAAGTGGCTCCTGCAATCTGCCATCAAAAAGTTGGCAGGCGAGTTTTGTTTTCCAGGGAAAAGCGCCGTTGTTTGTGTTTGGGGGCCTGTGTTTGGGAGTGGCCGGCTGGCTCCTTAGAAACCACGATACGCAGGATGGTTCCCAGACCAGAGGTGGCACCAGTGCCAAGTCGGGCTGGTTTGATAGTACCAAGTGGCTCCTGCAATCTGCCATCCAGAAGCGGGGCAGCTTACTTTTGTTTGCCACGGAAACGGGCCGTTGTTTGTGTTTGTGGGCCTGTGGCTGGGAGTGGCCGACTGGCTCCTTAGAATCCACGATACGCAGGATGGTTCCCAGACCAGAGGTGGCACCAGTGCCAAGTCGGGCTGGTTTGATAGTACCAAGTGGCTCCTGCAATCTGCCATCCAGAAGCGGGGCAGCTTAATTTTCTTTGTCAGGGAAACGGGCCGAGATTTGTGTCTGGGGGCCTATGGCTGGGAGTGACCGGCTGGCTCCTGAAAAGTTACGATAGGCAGGATGGTGACCAGACCCATGGTGGCACGAGTGCCAAGTTGGGCTGATTTGATAGTACCAAGTGGCTCCTGCAATCTGCCATCAAAACGTTGGTAGGCGAGTTTTGTTTTCCAGGGAAAAGCGCCGTTGTTTGTGTTTGGGGGCCTGTGGCTGTGAGTGGCCGGCTGGCTCCTTAGAATCCACGATACGCAGGATGGTTCCCAGACTTGTCGTGGCACCAGTGCCAAGTCCGGCTGGTTTGATAGTACCAAGTGGATCCTGCAATCTGCCATCCAGAAGCGGGGCAGCTTACTTTTGTTTGCCAGGGAAACGGGCCGAGGTTTTTGTCTGGGGGCCTATGGCTGGGAGTGACCGGCTGGCTCCTGAAAAGCTACGATAGGCAGGATGGTGACCAGACCCATGGTGGCACCAGTGCCAAGTTGGGCTGGTTTGATAGTACCAAGTGGCTCCTGCAATCTGCCATCAAAAAGTTGGCAGGCGAGTTTTGTTTTCCAGGGAAAAGCGCCGTTGTTTGTGTTTGGGTGCCTGTGGCTGGGAGTGGCCGGCTGGCTCTTTAGAATCCACGATACGCAGGATGGTTCCCAGACCAGTGGTGGCACGAGTGCCAAGTCGGGCGGGTTTGATAGTAACAAGTGCGTCCTACAATCTGCCATCCAGAAGCGGGGCAGCTTACTTTTGTTTTCCAGGGAAACGGGCCGAGGTTTTTGTCTGGGGGCCTATGGCTTGGAGTGACCGGCTGGCTCGTGAAAAGCTACGATAGGCAGGATGGTGACCAGACCCATGGCGGCACCAGTGCCAAGTTGGGCTGGTTTGATAGTACCAAGTGGCTCCTGCAATCTGCCATCAAAAAGTTGGCAGGCGAGTTTTGTTTTCCAGGGAAAAGCGCCGTTGTTTGTGTTTGGGGGCCTGTGGCTGGGAGTGGCCGGCTGGCTCCTTAGAATCCACGATACGCAGGATGGTTCCCAGACCAGAGGTGGCACCAGTGCCAAGTCGGGCTGGTTTGATAGTACCAAGTGGCTCCTGCAATCTGCCATCCAGAAGCGGGGCAGCTTACTTTTGTTTGCCAGGGGAACGGCCGAGCTTTGTGTCTGGGGGCCTATGGCTGGGAGTGACCGGCTGGCTCCTGAAAAGCTACGATAGGCAGGATGGTGACCAGACCCATGGTGGCACCAGTGCCAAGTTGGGCTGGTTTGATAGTACCAAGTGGCTCCTGCAATCTGCCATCAAAAAGTTGGCAGGGTAGTTTTCTTTACCAGGGAAAAGCGCCGTTGTTTTTGTTTGGGGGCCTATGGCTGGGAGTGGCCGGCTGGCTCCTTAGAATCCACGATACGCAGGATGGTTCCTAGACTTGACGTGGCACCAGTGCCAAGTTGGGCTGGTTTGATAGTACCAAGTGCGTCCTGCAATCTGCCATCCAGAAGTGGGGTAGTTTACTTTTGTTTGCCAGGGAAACGGGCCGAGGTTTGTGTCTCGGGGCGTATGGCTGGGAGTGACCGGCTGGCTCCTGAAAAGCTACGATAGGCAGGATGGTGACCAGACCCATGGTGGCACCAGTGCCAAGTTGGGCTGGTTTGATAGTACCAAGTGGCTCCTGCAATCTGCCATCAAAAAGTTGGCAGGCGAGTTTGTTATCCAGGGAAAAGCGCCGTTGTTTGTGCCTGGGGCCCTATCGCCTGGAGTGGACGGATGGCTAATTAGAATCCACGATACACAGGATGGTTCCCAGACCCATGGTGGCACCAGTGCCAAGTTGGGCTGGTTTGATACTACCAAGTGGTTCCTGCAATCTGCCATCCAGAAGCGGGGCAGCTTACTTTTGTTTGCCAGGGAAACGGTCCGAGGATTGTGTCTGGGGGCCTATGGCTGGGAGTGACCGGCTGGCTCGTGAAAAGCTACGATAGGCAGGATGGTGACCAGACCCATGACGGCACCAGTGCCAAGTTGGGCTGGTTTGATAGTACCAAGTGGCTCCTGCAATCTGCCATCAAGAAGTTGGCAGGCGAGTTTTGTTTTCCAGGGAAAAGCGCCGTTGTTTGTGTTTGGGGGCCTGTGGCTGGGAGTGGCCGGCTGGCTCCTTAGAATCCACGATACTCAGCATGGTTCCCAGACCAAAGGTGGCACCAGTGCCAAGTTCGGCTGGTTGGATAGTACCAAGTGGTTCCTGCAATCTGCCATCCAGAAGCGGGGCAGCTTACTTTTGTTGGCCAGGGAAACGGGCCGAGGTTTGTGTCTGGGGGCCTATGGCTGGGAGTGACCGGCTGGCTCCTGAAAAGCTACGATAGGCAGGATGGTGACCAGACCCATGGTGGCACCAGTGGCAAGTTGGGCTGATTTGATTGTACCAAGTGGCTCCTGCAATCTGCCATCAAAAACTTGGCAGGCGAATTTTGTTTTCCAGGGAAAAGCGCCGTTGTTTGTGTTTGGGGGCCTGTGGCAGGGAGTGGCCGGCTGGCTCCTGAAAAGCTACGATAGGCAGGATGGTGACGAGACCCATGGTGGCACCAGTGCCAAGTTGGGTTGGTTTGATAGTACCAAGTGGCTCCGGCAATCTGCCATCAAAAAGTTGGCAGACGAGTTTTGTTTTCAAGGGAAAAGCGCCGTTGTTTGCGTTTGGGGGCCTGTGGCTGGGAGTGGCCGGCTGGCTGCTTAGAAGCTACCATACGCAGGATGGTTCCCAGACCAGAGGTGGCACCAGTGCCAAGTCGGGCTGGTTTGATAGTACCAAGTGCGTCCTGCAATCTGCCATCCAGAAGCGGGGTAGCTTACTATTGTTTGTCAGGGAAACGGGCCGAGCTTTGTGTCTGTGGGCCTACGGCTGGGAGTGACCGGCTGGCTCCTGAAAAGCTACGATAGGCAGGATGGTGACCAGACCCATGGTGGAACCAGTGCCAAGTTGGGCTGGTTTGATAGTACCAAGTGGCTCCTGCAATCTGCCATCAAAAATTTGGCAGGCAAGTTTTGTTTTCCAGGGAAAAGTGCCGTTGTTTTTTTTGGGGGCCTATGGCTGGGAGTGGCCGGCTGGCTCCTTAGAATCCACGATACGCAGGATGGTTCCCAGACCTGAGGTGGCACCAGTGCCAAGTTGGGCTGGTTTGATAGTACCAAGTGCGTCCTGCAATCTGCCATCCAGAAGCGGGGTAGCTTACTTTTGTTTGCCAGGGAAACGGGCCGAGGTTTGTGTCTCGGGGCCTATGGCTGGGAGTGACCGGCTGGCTCCTGAAAAGCTACGATAGGCAGGATGGTGACCAGACCCATGGTGGCACCAGTGCCAAGTTGGGCTGGTTTGATAGTACCAAGTGGCTCCTGCAATCTGCCATCAAAAACTTGGCAGGCGAGTTTTGTTTTCCAGGGAAAAGCGCCGTTGTTTTTGTTTGGGGGCCTGTGGGTGGGAGTGGCCGGATGGCTAATTAGAATCCACGATACGCAGCATGGTTCCCAGACCTGAGGTGGCACCAGTGCCAAGTCGGGCTAGTTTGATTACACCAAGTGGCTCCTGCAATCTGCCATCCAGAAGCGGGGCAGCTTGCTTTTGTTTGCCAGGGAAACGGGCCGAGGTTTGTGTCTGGGGGCCTATGGCTGGGAGTGACCGGCTGCCTCTGAAAAGCTATGATAGGCAGGATGGTGACCAGACCCAAGGTGGCACCAGTGCCAAGTTGGGCTGGTTTGATAGTACCAAGTGGCTCCTGCAATCTGCCATCAAAAATTTGGCAGGCGAGTTTTGTTTTCCAGGGAAAAGCGCCGTTGTTTGTGTTTGGGGGCCTGTGGCTGGGAGTGGCCGGCTGGTTGCTTAGAATCCACGATACGCAGGATGGTTCCCAGACGTGAGGCGGCGCCAGTGCCAAGTCGGGCTGGTTTGATACTACCAAGTGCGTCCTGCAATCTGCCATCCAGAAGCGGGACAGCTTACTTTTGCTAGCCAGGGAAACGGGCCGAGCTTTGGGTCTGGGCGCCTATGGCTGGGAGTGACCGGCTGGCTCCTGAAAAGCTACGATAGGCAGGATGGTGACCAGACCCATGGTGGCACCAGTGCCAAGTTGGGCTGGTTTGATAGTACCAAGTGGCTCCTGCAATCTGCCATCAAAAATTGGCAGGCGAGTTTTGTTTTCCAGGGAAAAGCGCCGTTGTTTGTGTTTAGGGGCCTGTGGGTGGGAGTGGCCGGATGGCTAATTAGAATCCACGATACGCAGCATGGTTCCCAGACCTGAGGTGGCAACAGTGCCAAGTCGGGCTAGTTGGATGGTGCAAAGTGGCTCCTGCAATCTGCCATCCAGAAGCGAGGTAGGTTACTTTTTTTTGCCAGGGAAACGGGCCGAGGTTTTTGTCTCGGGGCCTGTGGCTGGGGGTGACCGGCTGGCTCCTGAAAAGCTACGATAGGCAGGATGGTGACCAGACCCATGGTGGCACCAGTGCCGAGTTGGGCTGATTTGATAGTACCAAGTGGCTCCTGCAATCTGCCATCAAAAATTTGGCAGGCGAGTTTTGTTTTCCAGGGAAAAGCGCCCTTGTTTGTGTTTGGGGGCCTGTGGCTGGGAGTGGCCGGATGGCTAATTAGAATCCACGATACACAGGATGGTTCCCAGACCCATGGTGGCACCAGTGCCAAGTTGGGCTGGTTTGATACTACCAAGTGGTTCCTGCAATCTGCCATCCAGAAGCGGGGCAGCTTACTTTTGTTTGCCAGGGAAACGGTCCGAGGATTGTGTCTGGGGGCCTATGGCTGGGAGTGACCGGCTGGCTCGTGAAAAGCTACGATAGGCAGGATGGTGACCAGACCCATGACGGCACCAGTGCCAAGTTGGGCTGGTTTGATAGTACCAAGTGGCTCCTGCAATCTGCCATCAAGAAGTTGGCAGGCGAGTTTTGTTTTCCAGGGAAAAGCGCCGTTGTTTGTGTTTGGGGGCCTGTGGCTGGGAGTGGCCGGCTGGCTCCTTAGAATCCACGATACTCAGCATGGTTCCCAGACCAAAGGTGGCACCAGTGCCAAGTTCGGCTGGTTGGATAGTACCAAGTGGTTCCTGCAATCTGCCATCCAGAAGCGGGGCAGCTTACTTTTGTTGGCCAGGGAAACGGGCCGAGGTTTGTGTCTGGGGGCCTATGGCTGGGAGTGACCGGCTGGCTCCTGAAAAGCTACGATAGGCAGGATGGTGACCAGACCCATGGTGGCACCAGTGGCAAGTTGGGCTGATTTGATTGTACCAAGTGGCTCCTGCAATCTGCCATCAAAAACTTGGCAGGCGAATTTTGTTTTCCAGGGAAAAGCGCCGTTGTTTGTGTTTGGGGGCCTGTGGCAGGGAGTGGCCGGCTGGCTCCTGAAAAGCTACGATAGGCAGGATGGTGACGAGACCCATGGTGGCACCAGTGCCAAGTTGGGTTGGTTTGATAGTACCAAGTGGCTCCGGCAATCTGCCATCAAAAAGTTGGCAGACGAGTTTTGTTTTCAAGGGAAAAGCGCCGTTGTTTGTGTTTGGGGGCCTGTGGCTGGGAGTGGCCGGCTGGCTGCTTAGAAGCTACCATACGCAGGATGGTTCCCAGACCAGAGGTGGCACCAGTGCCAAGTCGGGCTGGTTTGATAGTACCAAGTGCGTCCTGCAATCTGCCATCCAGAAGCGGGGTAGCTTACTATTGTTTGTCAGGGAAACGGGCCGAGCTTTGTGTCTGTGGGCCTACGGCTGGGAGTGACCGGCTGGCTCGTGAAAAGCTACGATAGGCAGGATGGTGACCAGACCCATGGTGGCACCAGTGCCAAGTTGGGCTGGTTTGATAGTACCAAGTGGCTCCTGCAATCTGCCATCAAAAATTTGGCAGGCAAGTTTTGTTTTCCAGGGAAAAGTGCCGTTGTTTTTTTTGGGGGCCTATGGCTGGGAGTGGCCGGCTGGCTCCTTAGAATCCACGATACGCAGGATGGTTCCCAGACCTGAGGTGGCACCAGTGCCAAGTTGGGCTGGTTTGATAGTACCAAGTGCGTCCTGCAATCTGCCATCCAGAAGCGGGGTAGCTTACTTTTGTTTGCCAGGGAAACGGGCCGAGGTTTGTGTCTCGGGGCCTATGGCTGGGAGTGACTGGCTGGCTCCTGAAAAGCTACGATAGGCAGGATGGTGACCAGACCCATGGTGGCACCAGTGCCAAGTTGGGCTGGTTTGATAGTACCAAGTGGCTCCTGCAATCTGCCATCAAAAACTTGGCAGGCGAGTTTGTTATCCAGGGAAAAGCGCCGTTGTTTTTGTTTGGGGGCCTGTGGCTGGGAGTGGCCGGCTGGCTCCTTAGAATCCATGATACGCAGGATGGTTCCCAGACCAGAGGTGGCACCAGTGCCAAGTCGGGCTGGTTTGATGGTGAAAAGTGGCTCCTGCAATCTGCCATCCAGAAGCGGGGCAGCTTACTTTTGTTTGCCAGGGAAACGGGCCGAGGTTTGTGTCTGGGGGTTTATGGCTGGGAGTGACCGGCTGGCTCCTGAAAAGCTACGATAGGCAGGATGGTGACCAGACCCATGGTGGCACCAGTGTCAAGGTGGGCTGGTTTGATAGTACCAAGTGGCTCCGGCAGTCTGCCATCAAAATTTGGCAGGCGAGTTTTGTTTTCCAGGGAAAAGCGCCGTTGTTTTTGTTTGGGGGCCTGTGGGTGGGAGTGGCCGGATGGCTAATTAGAATCCACGATACGCAGCATGGTTCCCAGACCTGAGGTGGCACCAGTGCCAAGTCGGGCTAGTTTGATGGTGCAAAGTGGCTCCTGCAATCTGCCATCCAGAAGCGGGGCAGCTTGCTTTTGTTTGCCAGGGAAACGGGCCGAGGTTTGTGTCTGGGGGCCTATGGCTGGGAGTGACCGGCTGCCTCTGAAAACCTATGATAGGCAGGATGGTGACCAGACCCAAGGTGGCACCAGTGCCAAGTTGGGCTGGTTTGATAGTACCAAGTGGCTCCTGCAATCTGCCATCAAAAAGTTGGCAGGCGAGTTTTGTTTTCCAGGGAAAAGCGCCGTTGTTTGTGTTTGGGGGCCTGTGGCTGGGAGTGGCCGGCTGGTTGCTTAGAATCCACGATACGCAGGATGGTTCCCAGACGTGAGGCGGCGCCAGTGCCAAGTCGGGCTGGTTTGATACTACCAAGTGCGTCCTGCAATCTGCCATCCAGAAGCGGGACAGCTTACTTTTGCTAGCCAGGGAAACGGGCCGAGCTTTGGGTCTGGGCGCCTATGGCTGGGAGTGACCGGCTGGCTCCTGAAAAGCTACGATAGGCAGGATGGTGACCAGACCCATGGTGGCACCAGTGCCAAGTTGGGCTGGTT